>NW_009697520.1:0-54803 GCF_000703405.1 Apaloderma vittatum | reverse complement strand
GCGCCTCTCGTGTTTCTTCTCCACTGCCCCGTGCAGGGAAGGTCTCCCTGGTCCTGTGGCAGCCCTTTCCTAGGTAGGGGGGTAGCTTCCTTTTAGGGCCAGCGCAGTACCTTTTCTTTTCAGCACAGGCAGGCTCCTTCCTCTTCCCGCCTTGCTCTCAGGTCTGTCTGTGGGAGCTGAGGAGGCTGCTTTGTCTGCCAGGAGCGTTGTGATGGTAGGTGGTGCCTCCTGCAGGGTTTGAGATTGGGAGTGGTTCTTTGAGGAAGGTGTTTGTAGAAAAAGGCAGCGTTGGAGGACATTTTTTTGTTTGTTTATGGGCCAGTGTTGTTCCTAGACCTGCTGCTGGTTTGTCGCAGCATTGAGTCACAGCAGTGTGTGCTGTGAATGTGCTGCACGTATTTGGTATCTTGTGAGATTTAATCAGTGGGACACACTTGAATTTCCTTATCTTCGAACCTTCTTTTCCCAAAAGCGATTCCTTCATCAGCCTCAAGGCTGATGGTGTTTTAACAGTTGTATATATGCCACCAAATGTGTTGTGTTTCTTCACGTGGAAGCAAGAGGTGTTGCTGTTGCCTGGAGAAGGGGTAATTAGCAGACATCTTGGAGATGAAGTTCAGGCTGTGACAGGAGGCAGGAAGCTGATCTTGCAGTTAAGGCAATGGTGTGAGATCTGAGAGAGATCTCATAGTGAGACAATCACCCAGTGAAAAGTCGTGTAATGCCTTATACTCAGCTGAACTTGGTGCCTGCAGTTACCGTGAATTTAAACTGTATTGTAGACTTCTAAAGATCAAGCCTCTGGTGTGTCTTATTCCTCAGGCTATTTTATTAGTGTGATAGTAGTTTGCTATTTAAGGAGGATAGTCCGTGTGTAAACTCAGTAATAATAAGAAGGCCTTGAGATGCACCAGTTATGGGAATTATATGGCAACCTTGACAGGCTCCTTGAAAGAAATATGACTTCAAGAAACAGAAAGTGCTGGGCTGAGTCCAGAAAGGGATTTCAACAAAGGTGTTGTCTAATAGTACAGGTATTTGTAGTAATAAATATTAGAAAGGTGTTTCAGAAGGAAGTGAATGTGTAGAAGTATCCTGAAACTGAACTTTGCATAACGTGTTAATGATTTATTTTTTTTATCTGAAGTATGCTGGGGTAGAAGCTTTTAAAGAACATGTTGGCACTGTATGTTGAGTAATTGGTGGTGCTAATAGTATTTATAGTGTACACGAATACACTATGCTAGGCGCTGTCCTGCCACAAAGAGTTTATGAACCAAATAACAATATCATGTCATGAGTTAATTTCTGTATAACATCAGGTTTGAGGATAGTACTACTCTGTGAATAGAGAGTCTTTCAAGTACCCTTGCTACCCTGATAGCAGCCCTGATTTGTTTTCATAACCAGTGTTTGCTGTTCAAAAATGATCTTGGGCTTTGTGGTTCCTTGGCTGAAAAATGTAAAACTGTCAAGGAGGACGTTAAAGCTGAGACTGTTTATTTGTGTAGGGGTAATACCAAGAAAGAACTCCAATCCAAATGAGATGTTTTCCTTTCTTCTCTGTGATCTGGCCGGCTGGCTCCACTAATTAACTTAATTTGCAAGTGTTATGCAGATACTTCAGATTAAATGCAGTAACAAAGTGATTGATAAATTTTATCCAGTGTTACCAGCAGCAACTTAGCTTCTGGATTCTTAACGTCTAAAATTCAATTTCTTTTTCCTTTCTATAATATCTTTTCATATTTATTTTTTGTGCCCCTCAAGGTGGGATGATAGCTTTTATTTAGGTGTAAAAATATGCTGATGGCTTTAATAATAATTTATTTTTAATATTGAATATTCTGATTTTAAGTTGCTTTCTCTTGGATAAGAAGTGCTTCGGAACTGATTTCCATCCATTTATTTGAACAGACTAATTGACAGAGGATGGCAAAAAAAAAAGGAGTCCAAATCCATAGTATGAAATCCTTGTATCTAGGCAGGATTAGCTTTTCTTTAGCCTCAGGGTTAATGTCCTGGGGCAGTGAGGGTGGGGGTATATGTCAGGTTGTGATGACTGGAAATAAATACAACACTAGAAGAAAATTTCTTGAGCTATAGGTGAACAAATGTAGTTGAGCCTGTTGCCTTAATAAGGCTGGTAATTATGGGACTGGGTTACCAGGGTACGGTTCTTTCTCAGTTCTATCAATAAATGAACTTTTGACTGTACGTCGTTCACATACAGCATCTATATAATGTATAACTTTGCTTTGAATGTGTGTGTGATAATTCAGAGCAGAACAGGGACAGTAGTGTCGTACTAACAGTGACTAAATGTCAGTAGATAGTGCTTAGACTTTTATAGTCTTTTAATTCATATAATCTTGAAGTTATGAGATGAAAGGCTGGCACAAGAAAGGAGCAATTAATTTAGTGATAAAGTTTTGCTTTTAAGGTCTATTTTTTTCTTTTGTTTACTCTTTATCAAGTAAATATAAAAGCATCATATCTGAAAAGGAAAACTGTGGCTTAGTCAATTTTCCCCTTATTTTTCACTCTAGAGTTACAACTTGCCTCTCAGTCCTAGCAAAAACTCTGTAAGGTGAAGGTTAAGTGCTAGTAGCAAATCCTTCCCAGTTTGCATTGATTTCCTGGTATGGAGGAGGCTGTATGAAGCCGGGGTGTGTTTTCTGTGTTTGGGGTTTTTTTGTGTTTTTTCCTGGCAGCATGAGTTTTTAGCAACTGTAAATGCTTCCAGATGGTAAGGATAAAAATGTAAAAGTGAGTTAAAAGTGTTATGAGATTTCCTCTTCAGGAATTTAATGCAATGAGTTTTGAAAACTCAATGCTTCCTTAAAACGTCAGAATAAAGATGTCAAAGAACTGTCCTGGTTGTGCATCAAATATACTGGCTTAAAAATAGCTGTAGCTTTTTACTGCAAGCTTTTTCTCATCTTTTTAGATTTAGAAGTCTCCTTTATACTTTCTGCTGCTCAATATCACCATCCTTTCCCGTTGACTTGCACTTGCTTGCACTTGCTACTGTTCCTAACTTGTACATCGTGCCATCAGTTCTTTCAAAATATTTAATGATATATCTTTATATTGTCTTGACTTTCTGTCCATCTGTGCTTTCACTGATCTCCAGTCTTCTTTCTGATGCTTGAGTTCATTGAACTGCTCTAAGGTCACAGGTAGCTTGTTCGTGGTTAAATCTGAAGCATAATTCTTGTTTCATCCGTCTTAATCTGTCTGTCACCTTTGGCACTCAGCACTGTCCTTTCTGTTTTGTGTTCTTGGTTTTTGTGGTTTACTTTTGTGTTTTCTGTTTATATGACAGTGGTTTTCCATAGACTACAATTTCTACTCTGCTTTGTTCCCAAAATTAATATTTGGACTAATTTCAGTTCTACATCCTTCCAGTTAACCCACTATCTTCCTTTTAAACCTCCTCCTTTTTGTGTTCTTGGTTTTTGCCAAGCCCTTGTGTGTCCAGACTCTGTATCTGAAGTTATTTCCAAATGCTGCCCCTGCTTCCTTCTGAATCTGACTCCTTTTTCCTTGGAGTTTGTGATTTTATCAAATGAAGTTCTTGTACTTCACCTTGTACTGCCATAGCTATACTAACTTTCCTCAGTCCTTCAGGCTCTATGAGAAATTTTTGGTAACTCTCCCATACCTGAGCTTCTTTTCCCTTCTGTTCATCGTCAGTCATTTCTCCTTTCCTGCTCCTCTGAATGTATTGCCTCCTCGTAAGGAGCACCTCAGTTTAATGGATTTTATATACTGTAGTGGTTTTGTTCTCTTTCAGTCTTGTATGTTTACCTTAGAGATATTCCTTTTCTTCCTGCTATGACATTTCCATCTTCTTTGTATACATGACAAGTTTTTAAGTTTTTGTTGTTTTTCTGTGACCCCCTGCTATGCTGTCCCTGTGTCTTAATGCTGTGATTAATTGTGGTAAGTGCAGAGGAGTTGGTAAGTATCATTAGTTAATAACCCAACAACAATGTTTATGACAAGGTGAAGAAAGAAATATGAAAGAGAGCTAAAAAAAGTCTTTTTATTTCTTCATGATGTACAAGGATGGCCTAAAAAGCTATATGTTTTCCTCCAAGGAACATCAAGCCTTGTTACCCATTTATTGGAAGCCTTGAGAGGGGAGACTGTACTGTATATAGAACTACGAAAGGCTTTCTGTTAAATGTACAGTTGATAGATCTGCAGCTTAGAAATTTGTATTTCTGTTCTGCATTTGAAATTTCAAGCTGTCTTCATAAGGGAAAAAAAAGAGACTCCGTTTTGTGCTAGGTATTTTATGAGCCTTTCCAATATGAGTAATAGGAATAGCTTAGTCATAAATGATGCAAACAGGAAAAAAATTATAATATCAGAGGTTAGGTGCTCAAGAGCTTACCCGTCTCTCATGAGCTAGGATCAATGCTCAGGCTCCTATCAGTAAACTGGAAACCATATATTATATGAATTCTTTTTTCTTTTGATACATTGTTGTAGCACTGGTTAATCTAAGAATTGCCATAGAAACATGCGGCATTTGGAAGCTTCAACCTATAAGGGTATTACTTGATGTTTGCAGTAAAAAAGAGTGCTAAAATGTTTAGGAATGGGATTGATCTAACTTCGTCTTCAGAAAAATCTGTGCGTTTAATCTAAATTGGCCTAGCTTTTTCAGTAGTCAGTGGGGAAAGATATATTCTGAGGGAAATTCACCCTTTCCCATTTTAGATATTTTACCAAACAGCATTTAACTGTGTGAGGTGAGTTGTCCTGGAAACATGGGATGTGGATGGTTCTTCCTACCTATGGAGATACCACTGCGAGCAGAACTCTTGGAGTGCAGTTCTCTTGGTATCAGGCAACACTTCTGGGAATGACAACAGAGCAGTTATAAAAGTTGACACGTTACGTGAATGTTTCCGAGTAAACTGATGATGTTTTATTGAACAGGCTTTCTCTGAAGTGAAATGTCAGAAGAAAAAGCAATAGTGTAAATGTAGAATAAGGATTAGATTTTTCAACAAACAATGCAAGAATATTTCTTGGAAGCATATCAGGTCAAAGGCATTCAGGCTTTAATGTGTTAACTTCATTGAAACTCTGAAAAAGTATGTTTTTCATATTACTTCTAGTTGGTCTGCAAGAAAACCGCCTCCAAGGCCAGTTATTTGGAAATGTAGTTGTAAATAACTGGAGGGGTAAGTTATGCTTTTATACTTATTTGAGTGAGAAACAAACCAGATATTTAGTGGGAAGTGTCAACAACTTGAAGCTTATGTAGCTGATTCTCTTTATTGATTAACTGACTAATGCAATTAAAAACCTCAGGTCTTCTTTCATGATAAAATTGTTCAAGAGGACTGGACGCTTTTCGGTTTGTATTTCACTAAAAATACTCCTTCTATAGGAATTTTCAGATAATATTAAAATATTGAGCTATGTTGGCAGATAACTGCATTTTTTAATACAGTAGTTGGTCTAATAAAAATTCTTTCCTTCCATATCTTGATGACTAGTAATCATTCACAGAACCACACTTGAAAAGTTTGTCTAGAGTATTGATTTCTTAGCTGTCATGTTGCAGTCTTTCCAACCATTTTAATCATTTGAGATTACAGAATTATAGAATTGTTTAAAGCAAAATCGGTTTGATCAAAACCATACATGAGCACATGACAAAGTATTTAGAACTTGCAGAGCCCTCTCCATCTGATGGGTATTAGAAGCTTTAGCTAAGTCACATGAAAGCATGTATTACAAATGCTTCACCATGTTCGTGTTTCCTCCAGATGGCAATTAGACTTTTTCCTCTTGCATAGCAGTCATGAGCTGATTTGCTCTTTTTTTTTTTGTTTATGGCTTTCAAATTTGTATTAGTTCACATAGCAGCTAGGATTAGAAATTTATTAAAGGATAAAGATAGCTTTGCATCTCAGTGTTGCTTTCAGTCAGTCAATACTTGCACAAAAAATGTCTGAACAAAAACCCCACATGTATTGCTGGTTTTCTTTCTGCAAATCCTGAATTTCTTCCTCCGTTTTCCAGCAACCGTTTTTTCCAGAATGGACACTGTATCCTCTTATGATCCTGATCAGCTCTGGAATCTTGGGGCTGAGTAACTTGTTCTGTAATATGAAAATGAGTTATTTTTAAATCTGCTTTTTATTATGGCTGGTCAGCCAGCCCAAGCCTGGTTGTGTGGTAAGCATAAGCAGAAAGTTTATGATGCCTTCTACGACTATTACTAAAAATATACCATACTGAAAAGTAGGGAACATTTCTCTAACACACACAAAAGGACAATATGACAGAAATAGAGCACTGAAAACTACGGTTTCTTTAGTAATATCCCAGAGAGACGTTGCAGTGGGATAATATTGGAGACATGTCTACTAGCAAAAGGGGAAATAATATTTAGAATGTGAGATACCAACTGTTTATTAATGCAAAGGTAGACTTCAAAATATAAACTGATTTAACTGAGATGGCATAGCTTTTCACTGAGAAGATGGGGATTTTTATATTCCAACCACATTTTAAATAGTTTATGTATGTGTAGTATTTGGAGGTTTTTACCTAGATTTTTATAAGTTATTGTGTAATTCTCATTTTTGAAGCAAGAAAAGATAGTTTACTGTGTTATAAAGTAGAATTCAGTTTTATGTAGGATCTCTTCTTGGTACAGCAGCAATGTGTGGAGCTGTAATAACGTGTCAATTGTTAAGGAAAACAGCAGCTATTGTGTGTTCAACAATAGTATATGCAAACTTTGGGCACTAGGACCTGCTTATGAGAAAAGAGAATGTTGTGATGCAATTTTTATCTAAAGTGCTCTGGAATCTTTATTTTTTTTGACAGAATGGACCTTTAATATCTAATCCACAGTGTTCCATAGTACACCACACAATATTTATGGATTAAGCCAAAAAAGCCCATTACGTTAAGTGGACTGAGTTTTCTGCAGATGAAAAAGAAAATTATCTATAGGAGAAATAATTCCTGTTGCTTCTGGCTCAGCTATAATGTATTGTTCTGGATGATGTATACAGGAATGACTTAGTTTCAGAAGCATGAGGTAGGGAGTGGCATCTATTCAAATGCAATTAAGGAGACACTTAAATCTGTTTATAAAAGGCTGTTTTGTTTTTTTTTTACATACCAAGAAGTCAGAAATAGTAGTGAGTTTATCATGTTTGCTGTGACAGCGATTCATGTAGGGAATGTAAGAAATTGCAGCCACAGCCATTGGTAAGGTGTTTTGTGGGTTGTTTTTTTTTTAAGAATCTGAATAGTGTTATGTCCATTTAATGCCTTCCTGTTGGATTTAGGAAAAGATTTTAAAGCTGGGCAAAAGTCATCACTAGTAAAGAAGTCTAACCTAGGGGAAAGCTATTAAGATACTTGTGTTGCAGTATTGGTGTTCCTGAACAGTTTTATTTTGTTCTGTATCAGTCCTGTATCAGTTCTCTGTGATGAGATTTGGACAGACCTCAGAGGGAGCATCTGTAAGATGTTCATTATTTCAGAACATCCTCAGAGATTCCTAACCCAGAAGTCAGCAGAGGACAGAGTCTCAGGATTTTTAACAGGTCCTAACAGAGTTTAGCAGCTGAAATAAGAGATGATGAGCCAGCTTTCCTTAGCTGAGAAGAAACTACTCTTAATATAATTTGGAGCTTAGAGAATGCAGTTTAAGAGATTGTGCAGAACAATTTGCCTTACGGAATCACGAGATATCTACATGCCTTTAGCATTTATAAACCTTTTTGGTTTTGGAGGTTGGAGCAGACTGGGTGTGACTAGGAAATCCTGTGCTTGACTTCAGGGATAGAAGTTTTAGTTCTCAGAAAGGAGGTGCAGTTACAAAAGAAATTCACAGAATAGCTGGCTGGGAATTGTATTGGTTTTGATACAAAAACCACCTTTTTGATACTCTTCCTAGATGTTGGCTGAGAGCACCTATGTGAGGAGTGTAACAAGAGCTTTGTTCTTACATGGGATGATTGTTCAAACTTAAACCAGTAAGAGAGAGAATGTTGTAATAATATATTGAGTCTCAGTGTTTTGTTACTTATTTACTTTTTCTCTGCTGTCTTACATTTTGCACAGGGTTGTCTTGTGGAACGTCTAAAGATTTTTCTACAAGTGCCTTCACACAGGAGTCTTTATTTGAGGGAGGAAAAGAATAATTTTGTGGAATAGCGTAAAAAATAAAACAACCAACGAACTAATGCGACTGGTCTAGGAAACAGTGATCAGTGTCAAGCTAGCTGTATTAATCTTTCTAAGAATAACAACTGGGTCTCAATCTTCCAGAAGAGCTCCAACTCTGTTAGTTAACTTGAATAAGTTAATACTCCTTTACGTTGAATCAGTAAATTATGTGTATCTGTCAAAAAAAATTTCCTTTGCCAAGAGCCTGTTTGGAATCCTCTAGCTATCAAAGCTGCCATGCTGCTGGTTTTCCAAGCAGCAAACTTATTATTTATAAGAAGTCATTTATTTTTAGTTTTGTTTGTTTTTATTTCACAGCAATAACTGAGAACATTCCCTCCCAGTGAAAGAATATCTTTTCACTAGCGCAGCTCATTCTGGCAACTCTGGGGGTAATTAAGAGCTTTCAGAGAGAATTAATCAGCTTCATACACTTCCTCCTGCCCTCTCTCAAGACAGGTTAGAGAATTAGTTGAAGAAGGTGCTTCAGTGTGATTGTCCAATAGCTTTAAAATACAGATAGCAAGTGAAGCTTTCTGACTGTCAGTAGTGACTGCTGCGCCCTTTTTGGGGTAAGCTCACAGCTGTCCGTGACCAGAGCTAGTTTACTGGTCTGTTGAGTGGTTTGCTGATTTCTTGATATGTAGAAAAATATCTTGTGACTAATGCATGGGACAAGGATCAGAAGGCACTACTTGTACTATTTATTTTATTGCACACTTCCTTGTTAGTTTTCCAGAATCATGCTTTTGGAAAACTGGGTGCCAAAGCCTTGTTACAAGGTTTAACTTGCATCTGAAGGAAGTTGCAGTGCCAAAGGTGGCAATCTAGAGCTGCAAGCTTTGTCCCCTTTCTTCCAAGCCTGTTGATGTTGGAGGAGCCAGTCTGTCTGGTCTCCTGCAGCCACATCTGCCTGTCCAGAAGGATTTCTAGGCAGTGTTGTGGAAAGTAAAATAAAACAAAGAGAAGGAAATACATTACAGGTTATGACATGGAGCGATTAACTCCATGGGAAGACTATCACATAGTAGTGGAGTCAGCTTATTGATAAAACAAGGCTTTTTTGCTCCTATCTATGTGCTGATTATTACAGGCATTGTGGGCAATACCTGTCTTTGTTGTTAATTGACTCCCTACTGGCTAAAGTTTGTGGTGATGGGTCTTTTGTCTTGTACCATCTTGCCCTTCCAGGGAAGTGTACTGTAGTATAAACATTTTGCCTTTTAATTCCACTAGATTAAGATTTCAAGCAGTATTTTTAAGAAAAACTAAGATTTTTTTTTTGCTACATGTGTTACCTCAGGAAATTAACACTTGTACAAGTAATGTTGCAGGAGCTGCTAAACTTCTGGAAGTTTGAAGTAGCTCTGGCTTTCTTACTTTGGTTTTAAACCCACCTTTTTAAATTGAAATTGTATTTGTCTTGTATGTAAGACCTGCAGGAAATGTAGTGCCTTTACTGACATTTATTGTGGCATGTAGCACCTAAACTTGCAGAACTTCACATGAGCAGCAGCAGAAGATATTTTATTAGGAAAGACTGGAGGTGGTTACCTTACTTTGATTTTGAATAGAATCACCAAATAGAAAGTGGATTCAATCTGACTTTATCTTACTGTTTTACAGTTTTCTAAAACTGTAAAGTTGAAATCAATATACTTTTTTTTCAGGATTTTTTTTGTATTTCAGTTATGTGTTTTGATCTTTGTCTTGATACTGGTGTTGAAAACATTGTTATGTATTTTTAAAAAGTCTGTGGGTGAGTTTCGTTTTTAGAGTTGTTACTCCAGAGTATCTTTTCTTCCTAGCTCACCAAGGTCTACTTGTGTAAGAAGATATTGGGTTTGTTTGTTTAAAAATGTTGTATGAGGCCTTGAGTAATTAAAAGCATGTCTTTAAATACCGTGTTTTTAACTGCATCGTGCTGGAATTGCCTCTGCTGATCATGAATTGAATAATCCTCATTTGTCAGGTACAGTGTTGACTCAAACACAGATGAGTTCAGTTCAGATGACAGTGGTTATTACAAAACCCAGCTGTTGGCTCTCTAAGTCGCTTCCTCTGTGGCAGGAGTGGCTGACCCGTGAAGCAATTCTTTAACAGCACAGTTTGTAGCCTGATTTATTCAAGTAAACAAGTGGTGACTTGAAGTTGTTGTGATGCACTGAGCTGGGAACCCTAACAGCTCAGGAACTGCTTCCTGTGTAAATCATCAGTGCTAGTGCGGCTTTAGAAAAGAGTGAATGCCTAGTAGGGTGTTTAAGCTGCCTGTATTGGTGGGTAAATATTCTCTATTTCTGATTCACAGCTAACCTGAGAAAGTATCTTTGCAGCAGTCTGCCAGCAGTTGCAGACAACTGCTGGCAAGAGACCTTTTCTATGACTCCAAATGATTAATTTCAAACCAAGGCAATTTTCTCCAAGAGCTTTAGTTCTTAATTACATCTGGAGGAAAAAAAAACAACACAAAACATTAAAACAGATCTGCCTCTTTAAGGCTTTCATTTCACTGGAATTGAAAGGAGATCAATTCTTAATCATTCACCATTTAAAAAAAAAAAAAAAAAGAAGTACATGGTGAACACAGGAATAGGAGTCAAGAAATCTGTAGGCCAGGGCTGATTCTGTTGAACAAATCACTCTGGTGTTAAGTGGGGAGCTGTTCTAACAAAGCTACTGTGTAGGCTGCTCGGGAGACGAGAAAGAAAATTGGATTTGGTTTTTGTTGGTAGTGTTGGGAAAGCTGCCAATTTTCCTTGGTTCCCCTTTTTTCCCTTTTAAGATGATACCTTGCTGAGCTCACAAGCTAACTCTGAGGACTCTGGTCTTGGATAATTGCCACTACAGTCGGAAAGCTAACACTGATAGCAGTAAATGAGAGAGGCATCCCTGATTTAATAGGTTAGTGACTAGAATTATCTGAAATTGAGGCTTTTTGTTTATTAGTAGTTAGATAACTACTGTGTAAACTTTAGATTTTTTTTTTGTCTTTGGAACAGAATTGTTTCCCTAAGAAGTGGTCCAAATAGCAGAATTTTATTCTATTTTTGGTAAAAATAGAATACAGATACCTTACATCTAATAAACTTCTGGACTGAATGCTTCTCTTGCCTTTTTTTTTTTTTTTTTTCTTCCTGTAGCCGGATTGAATTCCTTGCACTACAGCAACCATAAAGTCATTACACTGCATTTAAAGCAAATGGGGAAAGGGATGACCTTTTGCCAGGGCTCTGTATTGTTTGTATTGCTAAGCCTTACCAATGTCTTTCAGTAAAAGCCAATTTAATCCTTAAACATCTGTACATACAGTATGTGTTAGGAATTGTCTATTGTTAGCTCTCTGTGTTCTCATTGATAGTAACGCTGTGCATCACCACAATGCCTGCTATTTGCTCCTCGGATCTTCATTGTACAGAGTAGCTGTTATCTTCCTTGCTGATAGGGTATCACCAATGGTACCAGTTAAGAGCTGAAAACACTTCCAGCATAATGGAAAAGTTCCACTTTCACTAGGATGACTCACTTATTAATTAACCCCTGGGACGTTCTGCCTGGGATGGAGAGGTTTCCTGTGCTGGTTTAAGAAAAAGTTAAGGGAAGGTACTATTACATAGCAAAAGAGACATTGATTGGAAGAATTTTATCTGCCTTGTAAGAATTATGTTTTCAAATACTATCAATCTGCCTGAAACATGCTTGGAAACTAACTCCAAAATAGGTAATTTGGAAAGGCTTGCTTCTCAGACTTAACATCTTCCTTTGCTGTAGGAGCAAACACACAACAGCTGTTAACACTGGATTTGTAATACAGCATGTGGAGGCAAGCAGTTACAGGAGTTAGTAACAATCTTTACCTCCCAGCAGGCCACAAGCTTTTGGCTTGAAGTAGGTCACTTCAAATGTAGCTACCAAGTGGCTACTGGGGACAGAACAAAGAAACTGGTGTTGGTTTTGGGTGGTGTTGGAGGTTGGGTGGGCTGTTGGGTTGGTGAAGATGCAAGTTGAGACTGCGCTGCAGAATGCTCTTCAGGTGCCTGTCATGGCTGAAAGTGAGTGGCTGAAGATGGTTTCATGGTCCCAGCCTGGCGTGGGTGGAGTGTCTGTAACTCTTGACTTGAGCAGGTTTGTCCTGTGGACTTCTCTTGTGATGCCTGCGTAGGGCTGAGGGTGTAATCTCCTTTTTATCAAGGAATCTTTGCCAGATTTGTGAGGTTAAACATGATGTGTCTGTAGCAGACTTGAGCCAAGCAGAGCAGTTCCGTGCCTGAAGATAGATGTGATGAGTGTAAATTTCTCCAATGTAACAAGGCTTGTGACCTAGAAGAAGGCTCCAGAATTTGAGGTTTAACTCCCAGTATTTTCTGAGATAAAGAGCTTTTGCTGCAGAAACCCTTTTCCCTTCAGGACAGGGAAGCTGTGAAAGATTTGGGGAGGTGTTTCATTTAAGCTAGAAGTGTTGTTTGGACTTCTGGCTAGTGATCTGTTAACATTTTGGCATTTCAGACTTGGCAACTGTTTACTGAAATGCCAAATAAAGATATTTTTAATCTCCAGTGATGCTGCTTCATTGATTTTTGTCTCAGATGTACACATGTGCAGGAGTGACTTCTGCTTTTTACTTCAATGAGTGGCTGTTTGTACAAAATACAAAAATGGGCTTGCTAGCTCAGTCTGCCACCTGTCTAGGAGGCAAAAAAATAAGGGTGCTGAGCTATGACAGACTTTGTAACTACACAGATTAAGTTTGGGACATGGTGTGGATGGGAATATTACTTTGTATAAAAGATAATCTTAGAGAACAAGACTGATTGTATCCAGGTCTCTTGTCAGGAAAGAGGGCCACTGAAAGTGAGTAGTTGGGGAACTGTAGCACCATTAAGGACAAGAGTTCTGTTTGTGGGTGGGAGGCAGGATGACACTGACCAGTAGCGCTTCTCTTTATTCCAACTTGTTATGTGTTGACCTTAACTGGCTATAGTGTGAATGTTTATTGAGTCATATGTTAACTCTTCTCATTCATTGTGGTCTGTTGTTGAGCTAAATCTATTTTTTCCTTTTTATTTTCTTTTTTTCCTTCTTTACCTACTTTTTTTTATAGAACGCATAAAAGCACAGTAGCATAGGGACAATGCAGGTAACTTTGTGCTAAAGACTTCAAGCAAAAAGAGAGGGATGGGGAAAACTAATTTTGCAAACAAGCATGCAAAGTAAAATACAGGTTCGAACCATGTGTCTGCTTGGGAACGTTTATGGTCTAAATTTGACAAATACTATAGCAAGCAACCAGAGGACTGCCATATGGAGGAATAGCAGCTCTGCGTTATTATCATGCAGTTAACAGCTTAGTTTATAAATTTCTACTGAGCAGTGTCTTCAGTTCAGCAGCAGAAAAAGTGTGCTTTGTGGGGAGGCTGAAGTGAGAACAGGATGGTGAATCCTTTCTGAGTAGACATTGCATGTGCAAAAGGAACAGGTTTGGAAGAGCTGCCTGTAGTGGACTTAAATGCAGGTGTAAACAAGACTAGTTCATTACTGAAAGGTGCAGGTATCTTGCAGAGCAAGTGATCAGTCTAAGGAAGATCAAAGTATTGCTAACTTCTTGTTTTGTTTTTTTTAAATTGGAAATTTATATAATTGTCATCTGCAGTTCTTCTCACAGTGTAGAGCAGATGTCAGCAATGCTCTAGCGTGTTGTTCTGCACTCTGTTTATCCGCCCCAAATAAAGTTTAGGTGTGAAAACAGAAATCATGCAGAATCCAAATTCCTTTCTCAAGTAAGATGCTGTTGTGATATTCATGGCATGTTGCCTCTACATCAGTAGCTAGAAGTGTCTCCTGCTGACTACAGAGATCGCTGGCAACCCGTAGCAGGGAGCTGCTCCCTCTCAGCAGGCAACCTCAGCCCTGATACACACTATTCAAAATCAGCACACTTACCGCCTTTGCCCTAAGTGGCTGGCGCCCATTCAAGTGTGGCCTGGAAAGCTCCATGGGAACAATTTAGCTGTCCGTACAGGAGAAGCTAATAGAAGGTATGTTCAGCTTTCAAATCTCAACAAGGATCCTTCCTGAACTGAGTGGTGGATTTTTAGACATCACCTCTGATAAGCAGAGAATTGGCTCTGGTAATGGCAGAAGATAGCAGGCATTAAACAGGCAAATATGAAGAATTAAAAGAGGAAAGTAACAATTACAAAGTTATTGGAGACTGTTTGCTCAAAATAAAGAACAGCTGACTGCTTTTCTTTTATATAAAAGCCTTCCCCAACACAGCAATCAAGCACGGGATGAACAATGAGTAGAATATCTTATGGTTTAATGATGGGGGGAAAAATGAAGTAACCAATCATCATCCCACAATCCTGCTCTTTAAAAGAAGTATTGTGTTTGATTCTCTGTTTCTGGGTCCATAGAGGAGAAATCCCTGAAATTCTGTTTCATTTCAAGGAGCTGGACAAAATGATGTTGCTATGAAATGTCAGTATTTGGAGCAAATCATCAGTATTGATACTCTGAGTATTTCATGTGGTGATACAAAGGTAACATCATATTACAGAAGTTGCTGGTGTCTCTTCTTCACCTCTGCTATGTTATTGTGTGTAAAATCACAAGCTTTCTCTTGTGCAGTTAAAACATGAACAGCTCTTTGCCTATTCAAAAGTTATGTGTTCACAGGTTTTGAATGGAGTCTGAGGGTGAGAAGTATGAAGAGGAGACACCTTCTCTGTACTGGGGGATGGATCCTGTATTTTCTGCATTTGCAAGGCTGTATATTAAAGATATAAAAGAAATGAGAGAATCTAAGCAAGTGCCAGGTATGTACTTATATGGGTTGATTACAATGCACACAGAAATATATGTTTACGTTGTGTTCTTTTATTGAGGGACTGCAGAATGCTTCATGAACAGCAGTAATTTTCCATGTCCCTAAGCTAAGTCACATTAGTATCTTTAATAGTTCTGAGAAAAACGGGTTGTGTGTGAAATATGTGAAAAGTGAAATGCATTTGTTCTAATGGCTTTTTTTCCTCTGATATATACAGATACAGAACCCCTTTTACGTGCTTGTTATGTTCTGATAAAATTTAATTCTAAAAATGCTGATCATTTGTGGCCATGTATGTCATATCTTTCCACTGCCTCTACAACATTTGAGAAGGATTTTATGCTTCCTCACTGCAAAATTTTGACAGTTGATGACATAGCTGGCTGTATATGTTTTGCATTTTCCTCTGGATGTTAGTGTATTACAAAACACAAAGGTTTTGATGTTTTGTCTCCTTAATGTCTATATATAATAGATATCTGATGTTCTTCGTAGAATCATAGAATGGCCTAGGCTGGACGGGTCCTTAGGTATCATCTAATCCAGCCCCCCTGCCATGGGCTGGGATGCCTCTCAACTACATCAGGTTACTCAAGGCCTCATCCAACCTGACCTTAAACACCTAAAGGGAGGGGACAGCCACAACTTCTCTGGACAATTTATTCCAGAGTGTTTGAGGTGGGGTCTCACAAGAGCAGAGTAAAGGGAGAGAATCACCTCTCTTGACCTGCTGACCACACTCCTCTTGATACATCCCAGGACACAGGTGGCCTTCTGGGCTGCCTGAGCGCGCTGCTGGCTCATGTTCAGCTTCTCATCTATCAACACTTCCAAGTCCTTCTCTTCAGGGCTACTCTCAACCCACTCTGTGCCCAGTTTGTATTTGTGCCTAGGACTGGCCCAACCCAGGTGCAGGACCTTGCACTTTGACTTGTTGAAGCTTATGCAGTTTGCACTGGCTCATTTCTCAAGTCTATCAAGGTGCCTCTGGATGGCATCTCTTCCCTCAGGTGAGTCCACCACACCACACAGTTTGGTGTCGTCAGCAAACTTGCTGAGGGTGCACTTGATGCTGTTTTCCATGTCTCTGACAAAGATGCTGAACAGCTCTGGGCTCAGAACACACGCCTGAGGAACTCTGCTTGTCACTGCTCTCTGTGTTCACATCGAGCCACTGACCACAACCATTTGAGTGCGAACTTCCAGCCAGTTCTTTATCCACCAAGTGGTCCATCCATCAAGTTCACGTCTCCCCATCTTAGAGACAAGGATATCAGTGTCAAACACTTTGCACAGGTCCAGATAAATTATATTAGTCTCTTTTCCCATGTCAACTGCTGCTGTAGCTTTGTCATAGAAGGCTACCAAATTAGGCAGGCACAATTTGCCCTTAGTGAAGCCATGTCGGCTGTCGCCAATCACCTCATTATTTTTCATGTGCCCCAGTACAGCTACCAGAAGGATCTGTTCCATGATTTTTATGTGTCATGGAGGTGAGGATAACCTCTATTTCCTATAAGTCTCTATTTCCCTGGGTTTTCTTTCATACATTAATATATTTGAACAACTTTATTGTAAATTCTGGCATCTATGCTGAATCTTATACCACACCTTTTATCTCCTAACTGTTGTTGGAGGTTTTATACTTTGCAGTCTGCTTCCTGCTGGTCTTCAGCCAATATCACTCACATGTGTACATTGTCTAAATCAATGTGGATCTGACCTTGAATTTCTATTTTTACTACAAAAACCTTAAGTAGACTGCAATGTTTTCTACTGTAGGAGGGTTCATTACTCCGAACTGAAGCTTGACAAGGTGCAAGAGTATCAGGAAGGAACCCAAGGAACTTAGAAGCAGAGTGTGGTTTTTGTTTGGTTTTGGTATTTTGTTTGTCTTTTTTTTTTCTCCCCACAGAAACAAGGTGTATCTGTTTGGCTCTTTGAATATGCTCTGCCTTGTAGGTTTTGTTATTTATTTCTATACAACAGCAGGGATAACAGCAGTGCTATTCTTGTAGAAATGGAGTTTGCTCTTCTTGTCACCATTTTTGGGTACCTAAGGGCTTCACAAATTGCAAAACCCTGTGTTGAGTGTGTGTGTATATATATATATATTTTATTTTTTTTTTGTTGTTATTTAACATGGTAGGAGACTTGTCTTAAATTCACTGCAAGAATGAGGCTACGGTCAGTTACTGTGGTTTGCACTAGAGTGAGTAGTACTTAGAGGCCTTTCCAAAGTATGCAGTCTTAAGTAGTACTGGTACAGCAAATGCATCTGGTAAAAGCTGTTCCTGCTTCCATTACAGGTATTTTAGTTGTATTCAGACAAAAGACAAAATTTAATGTCAGCAGAATAGGATTATAGCGTGTACTTGGACATTTGTACATACACATGCAAAAAGTATATTTGGAAGAACAAAACTTCTCAACATGAACAAACGCTTCACAAGAGCAGGAACAGTCCTAGAAAGTAAAATCCTGCTCTCTTTTCTCACCTCTAAATTGCCTGAATTTCTCTTCTCGCTTCCCTTCTTGATCTTTTACTTCAGTGAGTTGTCTTCTGCTCCAGGAACTCTTTCAGTGGTCTCTGTCATGTCAAGATATCAGCGTTTAAAAGTAGTGCCTGTGAGCTTTCTCCACTTCCTGTGCATCTGGTGTTTTGCAGAACTAAGCTTGCTTACAATCTTGTATCATTTTCTAAACTAAACTTTAAAGAGTAAAATGAAATTTTGTAGCATAAACATCCTGAATTTTGCTCATTCTCCTGGTGCTGTGTATATATTAAACCAGGCATCCTTCATCTGAGGCATTTTATTTATTGGCGCCAAATTGTAGCACGACAGAAACACTAAAAACATATATTGTGGAGAAGGAAGAAGGTAGGTGGTTGGTGTTGATATTTCTTGCCTTTAGTGGATTTGTTAAAGACCAGCTGAAGCTAAGCATATGATTGGCTATAAATCAGTCATTGAGTAATGCTAATTAAGAATGAATGAGTGCAAAACAAAGAGTCGTAACTAGGAGGAATGGAAAGAAACACAGACTGAATGTCAGGAAAAACATCCTTCGGATGGCATCTGCTAAACTGTGGGGTGGCCTTCCCAGGAAAAAGATGGGATGTCCTTCACTGGGATTGTTTATATCCTGACTGTACAGATTGCCAGGAATTTACTGTACAGAATAGTCTTGCATTGGCCCTGAGGAAATGGACTGAATGACCTAATAAGTTGTTTTATTTCCATTTTTAAGCATTAGGATTTGATGCCACAATGACTAATCCGTTAAAACAACACAGAAGAAAGCAGTAAACCTGGCCAATTATTCTCCTGCTATAAATGGTGACAGGAAGGCTGGAAAACCTCCCAGATAAAACCAGCAACTGTGTTGTCTTAGAGGCCTTGAAATGAGAGTGGGTGTCAAACTCAGTTGTCACACACAATCGCGTCATGGAAATGAGCTTCTCTCGGCGCTGTCATGCACCGCTGCATTGTGACAGCTTATGAACAAGCAAGGGAGTCTAGGAATAGCATAAAAGGAGGTAATAATAATTAAAGCAATGGCAAACAGCTCAGTGCTCGGTAATGCTGGTAAAGCCATGACCAGAACTTACCCTGGAAGCTCTGTATCTATAGTCCCCTGTAGTGCTGCTCTGGCTTCCTGTTGTGGTAACAGCATATTAATGTCTGTGTTATTTTCTGGGTTACTGGGAGCTTGCCTGAATGTGCCTGTGCATAATGTTTAGTGTAGTTTTATTGCCACCAGTATGAACATAATTTGAACAAATAAGCTGGCAGGAGAAACAATTTACACCTTGAAGTCATCACATTCACCAGCTTTTGATAATGTAAATATAATTTCATCTTTCAAATGAAGTCAGGTAGTTTTGTGGAGAGTAAGGGTGGAGTTCTGTGTGAGTTTATGGGGATGGAGAGAACCAGTTTTATCTGGTCTCTGTCATTTGCCAAAACTCAGCTTACTAACTGGGAAATGATAATAATAACATGTTGCCTGTTTGCACAGTCAAGCGTTTGGAGTCTCTGCTCCACAAACTTACCCTGACACTGACCCAAATCTTCTTTTATAGAGATTTTTGGAAGGTTTAGTGAATAATTATATACAGCAGGAGCATCTTCACTGAGGGTTTCTATCGCAGTGTTTATTGGTGTCCTGGTAAATGGAATGAGAGAAAAGTAGACTGACCTGCTAAACGTTCTCTACGCCACACCTGCGCAGTGACTGCACAATTACTGTAGCCAACTCTTAGGGTGACCTTGACAGGTGCACCCTCAAAACATTGCCGTGGATTTTTATGAGTAAAACTTCTGTTTATGAGCTGTTTGGCTGAGTACCTTTTGATTTTATTTTTTTTTCTGAAAATTTGAGTGTTTTGTCTTTTTATGTGAAGAAAGTTAATTCTGGGCTCATTTAAGGCTGCCAGCTATGTAGGACAAGTTATTTCTGTATTTTGGTTTTAGTTGTTTTTGTGTGGAGTTTTTGTTTTGGGTGGTTTGTTTTTTTTTTAAATACAGAACGTTTTTCTAGCTCGCTTGCTGCAGCATTTTCCCTTTGTAAGAATAAGACTTACACGGTGTATGGAGCCAAATGTTCCCTTCTGAGTCCCTTAAGTTATCCAGCTTTTAGAAGACAGCTATTGAACATCCCAGATGGCATATTTCAGTAAAGCAGAGGTACTCAAAAACCGAAGAAAACACATTGACTGAAAATTAGCTGGCCCAGGATATGTCTGGAGCTTATTTTCCTATTATCCTCCTGCTAGTGGACTGTGAAGCTTCAGTGTGTAATATTTACATCTGTGTTTAACCACCTTTGCGTCAGTCTCTTGAAAGAGATTACAGCATGTGGTAACCTCGGTGCTGTCAAAGTCCATTGGGCTCTGATTTCTAACTGGTTCCTGGATGTGTTTTTACATGTTACTCTAGTCATCCTTGTAGATGCACAAAAATAGGTTTGAAGGGATGTTTTTAGAACATGTTATTTCAGAAACTAAAGTTCATGATGCTGTCCATGATGACCGCAGAGCGTATTCTGCAGTCTCAGAGGGTTGTTTCTCTCACCCTGCCCCCCATGGCTCCTGTTCTTTTAGAAACGAAAGACAGAATTATGTTAGCTTTCCTTTTGGAGGCTCTGCCTTAATCAGAAACAGCTGCATTGTGAGAAGCTCAAACCGCTTCCATTGTGTTTTGTTATTTATTCTGAAGCCTGATGAAGATGTTAAAAAAAAAATCATCAGAACCAAACAAAAAATACTTGCAAACAACAAAACCAACCAAAACAAACCAAAAACCCAAACCAAGCCCTGCCACCAAAAAAGCCCCAGAAATCCCCCCCCAAAACAAAACCAAACCAAAATGAAGCAACAAAATAAAAAGCATCTAATAAACCCACTAATGCCTGCTGAAAACAGACTGATTTTCATATCCACATGTGCAAGAAAACAAGAGGTTAATACAGTTCTGACAGTCTACAAAAGCAAGCTTTCGGTATCTTAAGTAAAGCTGTGGTATTTCTTCTTAGTTTTCCCAGTCATCATTGATCCAGGGGAATTTTCGTGACTAGGCATTGCATAATTTAAGGTTTATTAAATATGTAAGAAAATGTTTTTTCCTGCCAAATGTGGCCATGTGGAGTAGGATATTGAAAAAAAAATAGTTACACTTACCAAGAATTTTCTGTGTCTAGGTATATTCTTTTATAACGGACATCCAGTGAGACAGGTGGATGTTGTCGGGATAGTGATTCTAAAGAAAGAGCGAGATGCCTTTTATAGTTACGGAGGTAAGAAAAGATTCTTTCTTCTTGTACTTATCAGCATTCTAATCTTAGTTGGAACTTAAAGGTTGTCTTATTTGATCATTGACTGTTCTTGAAACAACTGTGCTCTTATCCTAATAGAATGTATATCTGCTGCTCAGATTACTTGGCAAATTTAGGGAAGCTACTGTCTATCTACACATCAAAAGTAGAGAAACAAATATGTAGAACAGCGTGACTGATTTGTTTGGGGGCATCTAGCAAATCTTAATTTTGGTAATGCTTTGCCAATGGACTCCACCATCTTTCTCTCGTATAGATATGCATTTCCTTGGGTCAGATATCAACGGATTTAACAATGCCTGCAAATTGGAAGTCACTTTTTCCTTTTTTGAACCTCAAAATCTGTTGTGTCTTTTTGTATGTTTTGTATTACCTTGGAGCCAGCTTTTAATAGAAGGTTGTTTCTACTTAGATTTGCTAAGACTCTTATGCATCTATTTCGGGCATCATAGTACCAGTCCTTGCCCAGACCAGCTGGGGCTTCTCCCTCTTGCTTTTGTCAGTATTCAGACTATTTTGTTAACGTGGAAACATCTGACTGGCTGTTCAGCTGTCTTTTTCAGTTAGAGAAAAAAAAGAGTGGAGTAGGCTTGGTGTGGCAAGTTACTTGAAAGTGGGGCAAGTCATCTCATAGTAGGAAAGAGGAGCCCAGAGCATAGATCCTATCAAAGCACTTGAAGAATTCATGTGCAATGTAGTCATCTGTTAGGTAGAAACCTAGGGAAGAGGTAGGTCATGGAGCACCTCCTCTTACCCAATTCTCTCGCTTTATAAAATGGAGCGAGCAGCAATTTCCTGACTCACAGAAGTATTGTGAGGATACAGTTGACAACTTAACCAGGTTCCAGCTCCTGCAACACCTGCAGTTGCATCATACTGCTGTGGCGTAGCATTAACTGCAAGTGCATAGAGCACCGGGTGCAGCTGCGTAGAGTTGAGCCTGTGCTCTGTGGAAATGTCCCTGCTTGTTTCTTGGAGTGGTTATTCTCTAGATTATTTTTTTTCCTAGGTCAAATTTCTGAATGTTTGTTATTACCCTGCTATTATGCTAAATCATGAGTTGACAGTAAATATTTTGAAGCACAAATTTCTCTGTCTCTTGAAGTAGCACAGGCTAAACAAGCCCTAAGTTAAGAGGCAGAGGTGTAATTGATGATGTAATGAAGTGTTGAAACATAAATTGAATGTCAGCTGTTATTATTTTATTGCACTAGTATGCAAATACAGTTATCACTTCACAAGAACAGAGGAAAACTGAATGAAAATGACCAAGGCCAAACCAGTTCTACAGGCAAGGTTTTCACATGCTGCTCTCAGCATATATTTGGATGTAAACTTGTTGGAAATGTTTAATTGGGGCAGAAAATGGAGGAATAGAAATAAAAGGAAACTGCAGAGTAGTGGAATTAAGGCTTTAGCGTTAGATCAGCCGACCTTTCAGTACAGCTCTCGTCGAGCCTGGCTTCCTGCCGTCCTTTCACATCCAACTCTACTCTTTGTTCCAGCAGTTCCTAGTTTGAGCTTTCAGGCTACCTGCCAGGGTGTCCCTCCCAGCCTGCCCTCCCTTTCAGGCCAGCTGACTCCACCAGCGTAAAATTTTAACTTCTTAGACAGTTTCCTGCTTGTAACTTCTTGCATCTCTCACTTCAACAGACTTTGACTGGTGACTCACAGAGCAGGCATTGCATCAGTTCAAGTGCCTCGTGCTGCTCAGTACTTGCTCACTTTCCATCTGCTTAAAAGTGACTTGCAAAGCAATTATTTCCCCTTTGTACTTTTTCTCTGATAGAGAACTGAAAGGTCTTTGTGTTGCTGCCACTATTGCCCCCCCTCATTTCCTATCTGTCTGCTTCAGAACACACACCACTCGTTTTCAGAGAATCTTAGATCCTGTCTGCTGAAAACCATAAAACCAGAACTGGTGGCAAAATACTGATTGTGAAAGAGAGTGAATTGCATCTTTCCGGGCCTGAAAGAAAATAAAATTACATGCTGTGTAAAACTGATTTTGAATTTTTTTTTTTGATTGTTTATTGCTATTTTTATAATCAATTAAGGGAAGGATATCTAATTGAAGTGTAGCTTTGAACAAGCTCACATTTTAATAAATGCACCTTTCTGACCTCTTTTTCTTCCCTTTTCTTTTAACAAAACCAAACATCACATGTGGTTTTCCTTGTACTCCAGAACTGTTTTGAAAGGCTGAAAGGCACTTCCCTTAAAAACAAACAAAAGGAATCTCACCAGGATCTCAGTAGGTTCACACAAACCCAACAAGAACCATTCCCTTTTTATTATAGAGAAATAAAAATGAACAAAATTAGCTGTTTACAAGGTATCTCTTAAGAGTGCTACCCCTCAAATAGTTAACGTAAGAGTCAAAAAAACAAAACAGAAAACCCCAAAAAACAAACCCACAAAATACTAAACAAACAAAAGTTTAAACCCAAGGAGCTGAGGAAGGGTGGCACAAGGAGCACAGGAAGTTTTCAAGAGCTTATACAACACATCAGTGCATTTAAAATAGATTAACATTCTCCTGTCTAATTAGAATACAATTGCAAGAGTTCTCATTCATCTGTGCTTTGGGAGTTTTTTGTCTTTTTGCTCAAAGCTGTTATTTGTGAACTGGTAAAACTTTGTTTCAGAGCCTTGCCCTGCTACCAGCTTCCCTGTGTGGTCACGAACAGGTCAATTTCTCCAAGACTCCTTTTCCAGCTGTTACACTGATGATGCAGATTCTGGCCTCCTCATACTTCGGTCTTGTTTGTTTCTTTCAAAGCCCGTTTTAGGAAGCCTACCTGTTGCACTTGGTCACAAGATCTAGAAGCTGCAGTAATATATTAGTGAAATGTCATCTGCCTTGTTCCTTATTGCCATTGCTGGCTTGCACAAATGCTTTGGCATGGTACCTGGGGGCTCAAACTCCCACTGAAATAGTTGGGTTTTCCATACCAAGGAGAGGAAATCCCAGCAGCCAGATCATTATCCTATTCTGGTACAAAACTAAAGCTGCTGAAGTAGCTGCAGACACAGCAACTCAAAAGGGGGATTGCAGTGAGATGAGGATACTTCGGTGATAGGATGTGGAGTTGCCTGCATCTTATAAATGCTGTATGTGCAGCTAAACTACCAGGAAACAGGAAGGCAAGATAATGATTTGAAATTGGATGCCCCCAAATAGGGAGATTGTTTCAAAACACATGAGACAATGCAAAGGCATTTTGCTTTGATGCTGTGGTTCCCAGAGGAAACAACTGCAGGTACCAATCAGTACCTTCCTGGTAAACATTGCAGTTACTTTTGTGGTCAGGAATCTGGTTTAAGGAGCAGAAGGAAATTGCAGATTCCAATTTGTGAAGAGTGGAAGCTCAGTCTTGGAGATGGTTACATCCAAGGAGCAAGGTGCTTGGAGCATTCACTGGACACCGAGTGTGATCCTTGCTGCAGTTTACCAGGCATTTAGTGCCTTTCTATTTAGAGAGTGTTTGTTGGATGTGCCATATATATACAGTCTCTTGATCCATAGAACAATTGATTCATTTGATAGCGTTTTACTTTTCTTTGGGTTTTACCTTTTTCTACTGTCCTTGACAACACAGTTCCTGGGGCAGAAGTTATGAAGCTTATTTTGATCGGGTACTAACAAAACAGGAAGAGTTAAGCTTTTTTTTTTTTTTTTTTGACAACGGAAGTGATTTGCATACAACCAGTAGGTGTACTTTGAGATGGGAATTCCTGGCCTAGAGTGGAACCACAAGTATGTGCTATCCTCTGTCCTTCCTGGCTAGAGGAACTGCCTTTCTGCTCTCTGGAACACCTTCTTGTACAGGAGGCATTGTGCACAATATTAGCCTGGAAACCAGTGCAGCAGGCGGTAGCAGCACTCCTAGTCTATTCACATGGCGTAGTTTATTCACCCACCAATACTAAAGTGCTGTTTCCTCACTGTTAGAGTAATGCTTCTGTGTTTTGTGCCTGGTTTCTTGCTTTAATTAGACTGGCTTCAGCTTGCAATACTGATTCTTCATTGACCTTGTCAATGAGATTAAAACCCGTTAGGATCCAATATATGTACTGAAACCTCATAACTTAAATTAGTGGTGGATTTATTTTTTTTTTTGAGAATATACCTGTTACTTTGCTGACCATGCACATAAGCATGGTGTCTGGTACTGAGCTACTTCCATGACTCAAATGACTATGGAGATTAGTTCAGAGGTATAAATAGTGGTTGAGCACCCACTTTCCCTTTCAGACCGGTTGGAATGAGAGATACTTGACAGCCATCTCCCTATGTATCTATATCTTCATTTCCTGCACCATGACTACCTGCTTTCTCACTCAGTAATTATTTCAATTTTTTTTTACAGTGGATGATAGTACTGGTGTTATAAATTGCATCTGCTGGAAAAATCCCATGATAGCAGAAACATCTTTATCAGGTAATTTATCAAATAATTTAGTAAATGAACGAACTTGTCAAAGAGCAAATTCAACTTTTTTTAATTTTAAACCACCACATCCTACAATCTGGGCCATTTTGGGAGTTTCATACTATTTTTTATGTTGTGTCCGATGGTGATGCCAGTAAAACCACTACATTGTGACATGTAATGCCTTTTCCTTATCTGAGTAATATGGTATTTCAGTTCTATGTTGTGACATCGTTCAGAGAATCTTCTTCTTATGTTTCTTTTTGTGACTTCCTCTAGTGAGGATCTAGGCTGGAAATGTGCCATGTGCCACAACTTCTGTCTCCAAAGTCAATCCACTGACCAGCAATCTAGGATATGTTCCCTGCCTTTTTGATGCAATGGTTTCAGGAGTCATATTCTCTTTTTTGTTTGCATTCACGTTCTCCTCCTGCTCATGCATATACTGTCAGTGATGAACTCTGAAGTAGCTTAAAACCCAGTGGGAGAGTGCCAGCAATCCTTTATGATTTGGAAAAGTTCTAAATGTGCAGAAATTGTGCATTCAAAGTGAATCTGTTATTGCAGTCAATAACAAAAGAACTCAGTAGTGTCTAGTGTTCTCCTTGCCTTTTTTCCCCACCATTTCTCATAGATCAAAGTATGGAACACTTTCTGCTTTGGACCTTCTGAAAAGCTCATGTAGTAGATTGACAGCCCTGACAAGGACCTGATCAAATCCTACTGAAATAAATGTTATTGGTGTTATCTGCCAGTGTTAGGGTTACAGACACATAGAATGGGGGAAGGAAAGCTTGATTTAAAAGTTAAAAATTCTAATGTCTGTGGAACAAGCCCATTTATACAGACAGATAATTAATGCTTACTTACATTTAACAATGATATGACAAGTGGTATAAATGATCCCAACCAAAATCTAGAAGGCAGCCCTCACTGTTAGGGAGGTGATACTGTGGCACAGCTTTCCAAAAAAAAAAAAAAAGGGGGGGGGCCCCACAATCAAATCAGTTTTTTTATGAAGAACTTAAATTCATTAAAGGAATTGCATGAAATACTGCTTGAAATGGAATGAGGACCAAGAATGGTTGTTTCAGCCTTGTGTTCTTATTTTACATGTACTTGAGTAGAGCTTGAATGGACATTATTTTATTAATGGAAATTAATTCGTACCTGTTAACAGAAAGCAAATCCTAGGGGGCACAGGAAGTTTTCTTCCAGCCTTTTATAACTGTGATCAGGAATATCTGGATCATTAACCAGGTTCTAAGTTATGAAGACTTTACTTTCCTGCAGAGGTGTGTTATGTAAATGTGAAGTTCTGTCTAGTTACATTCACCTTAATGTAGGCATCAAATTGCATCACATGAATACTTTGGCCCCACCTCAGATGATTCATTCTTCTTCTATGTAAAAAGTTTAGCTGACCTTTCTTTTCACTTCACCCATTTTAGGATCACAAAAATCAAAAAATGACAAAACCATTTCAAATTAATGTTTCAATTTTGCGACACATCTGACATTTTCAGTGGTAAATCGTCAGTATCTCATCCCTTTTACACTCGCCCCAAGTGAACTATTTAAATAAATATCATACTGTAAACTAACTTTGTTCCCCAAAAATTTTGTTACTGAGGACATGTTATGCCTGGGACCTTCACACTTTTTTATTAATATGACTCCTGTGGTGCTTAGGTGTTTGGATGCATGCAAACAGATGGTCCTTTTGGCCTTAATGCCTCATCTCCTTTCCTTCACTTCTTACAGGTCTTCCAAGCACACACAGCAGTCTTGCTGTGCTTGAACAGATGAAGAAACTCCAAGAAGTGGTGAGCCAGAAAACCAAGCTGGAGATCGGGGATGTTGTCAGAGTCAGAGGTCACATCCGAACCTACAGGCAAGAAAGAGAAATTCAGGCTTCATGTTTTTGTGAGTGTTATGGGTCCATGACATATATAACTTAGTTGTCTGAATTTGTGAGTTCTAAGCTGTATGTAATTCATTGAATAATTTTCACTCTTATTTTCTGGCATCTCATTTTTTTCTAAAAAGATTTTCATCTGTAGGCCTTTATTTCAATTTTCACAGTGTACGGTTAGAAGACGTATTACTTAATGTGTGGGATTAGATTGACTATAAATGAGGCATTCTGGAGGAATCTATAAAAGATGACTACCGTGCATACAAGGATTCTGTGCAAATACTCTGACTGGGTATCTGTGAGAGCAACTTGCTCTTCAGTTTTCTTATGTTGAGGTAGAACAGCCAAAGCCTGTGGGAAGGGGGTTGTTGACCTTTTATGTCACACTTCATCAAGAGCACTAGCTGCTTTGGAGAGACGGTTGCTATTTGTCACAGTCTGGGTAATCCATTCCATGTCTGTACAGCAGCCTGTGGACACATTGCACTCCTGAAGCCCAGGTCCTCCTAAACTCTGGCTCTGCAGAGTGACTGAGAAGCATTCCTCATCTGGAGTCACGTGGGCATAGATCTGCAGGTGCTGCCCCTGTGGCTGCTGGCCCTTTGGGCAGTGGGGTTCTGCAGTCCGCTGTTTACAACTTAGGAGCTTCCAGTGACACACCTTCTTCTCTATTCTGTGTCTGTGCCATTGTGTAAGAGTTGGTTTTCACCAATGAAATCCTTCAGAGACAATGCTGAAATGATTCCTTTGGTGGGTGAAAACCATCTTTTAAAATCCCAGATAAAAGACTAGACTTTTTAGCTTAGGCTGAAGTCTGAGATGGAATTCAACCCTTCTCTCCAGACAGAAGATTTATGAATGTATAAGCTATTCAAGCACTGGTAATAATAGCATTGTTTCATTAAAGGAGAGCCTTGCAATTCAAATAGCATCTAAACTGCTTTCACTTTGGCCCAAATAAAGCTCCTTACTATGTGTTAACCTCATCTAATGGATAAAGACTGCTGAAAGGTAAAATAGAGCTCATAAATTCCAGTTAAATACATTGTCAGACAAAAGCATGATCTGCAATGCACCACAACAGGTCATTTACCTCCTTGTAAACTGTGAAAGGAGTGGCCGGTGTGGATTTATTTTTATAAAAAGAACAGTGAACAAAATTTGCCAATTTAATACTGGCACGTGAAGCTTTGTTGTGCTGTCTCAGGTATGCTTCTTTAACGATTGGTATGGCAGTTCTGGCCAAATATGTGTATTCTTTTTTCTGCTCCAGATAAAGTAGATGATCCTGTGTGTGATGTTCAGATTTCAAGAATGCTGGAGCTCCCCTGTCTCTATAGAGAAGTTTATGATAAACCTTTCCAAAGCCCTCAGGAGGGACAGAGGTAAATACAGGATCCAGACTGGTCTTGGGGCAAACAGTGGGATTGTATTGTTGTTGTAATAAATGTGGAAAAAGATAGAATAGAGCCTGACTGGGATTTAGACTCTACACAAGCATACAGTAGCAGGTTCCGTTTCTCTCAAATAATTGATGATCCGTGCAGATGAGATACCTGTCCATAATCTGAGAAAAGAAAGATAATGTTGAACTGAAGTGAGTATTAGGAAGGTAGAAAAAAACTGGAAAAAGATTTGGGGATGTGAGATCAAGAGATGAGATGGAGGAAAATACTCTCAACTTCTGCTCCCCTTGCTACTGTCAAATCACAAATACAAAACCTCAGTAAACTGAGTATTCAGTGTAAGGGTAGCTGGATGGTAGTTGGAGATGTGATGAATGTAGCGTGGCTTCAGGGACTGCAGAATTTAAAATCACAACACTGTTTAGACCAAATGGTTCAAGAGGAATAGCTCGATGCTTATTGCATGTAAAAATGGTCTTTGAATTAAGCATTTAAATTCAGATTCTTAAAGGACATTAAAATACCTTTTGACCTTTGAAAAGCAGTCTAACAGGCTAACCTTACTTAATTGTTCTAAAAAACATCAGTAGTATGTTTCTTGCCTTTTGACATGTTCCTTTATATCTTTGTAGTGGCCTGGAGGGTCAGAATTTCTCAGTCAATGTGCTGCGTGAGAAAGTGAAAGGCTTTCTATTAGAAAACAAAATTCAGACCTTTTACCAACAGGAGTTGGAAACGATTGATACTCTGGTGTCACTGGCTGGTGTGCATCTACCCGGTCCCAGCTGTCAGGAGGTGAGCAAATGTAACTGTTTCAAGCTTTTAGTGGGGAGAAATAATACCATATACTTTTCTTAAGCATAAACAAGCGGATAAGAGAGTGGTGCCTTCAGAGAATTCAAAAACCACAAGCGCTTTAGCGTTAAGCATGAATTATTTACGGAGCTTGAGGAAACCTTGTCACCTGAGACATAAAAAACTGGACTGAAGAAAGCCAGATGAGAAAATTCTGTTGTCAAGGGTAATTTTCTATTAGGGCCAAGTAATCTTACAGTCTAGAGCTGGCACTAACTTAGCTAGATCTTTAAATGGTGACAGTATCAAAAAAGGAGATCCTTTTAAGGTGCTTGAGATGTTTGGGACAGATATTTAAGATCCTGAATTTGATCAAGAGAAGGGAGCACTAAGTCTTTGTCTTGTTTTCTCATTTGAAGCTCCATATATTAATAAAAATGTAGCTGTCAAAAGGAGACATTATGAGTGGGTGAGCAGTGCTCTCTGCTATGTGCTTGTCTTGTTGGAAATCCCTGGCTCTGAAAGGCCGTCAGTGAAGGGATCAGAAGGCAGGATTTAATTGAAGTCAGTTTACATATAGTTGTGTGTAACCAAACTGTTAAGAAACTTTCCAATGAGACAGTAGGCTCTTGGTCTACTGCAGAATGGGAAATAGAACAAAAAGCATTTTGTAATCTCTGCTGTTTTGATAAATTACAAACCAGATTCTCAACTGCTGTGAAGTGGTAAATTTCTGTAAAAGTAGTGGTGTTACGGCTTTTACCATGTTACTAAGGGCAACTGAAACCTAGAGTGCTGTGACTCACTTGTTTACTTTCTGGTTTTCTGTAGAAAAATAAATCCATGGCAGTCGTTTTGACTGCCTGATTCTGATACACACTGTAAAGTGCTATCTTATGTTAACATCTGTTTGCTTAATTCTAAAAAAAAAAATTAATAAAATTTTTCTTTTTTACTTTAAAAGAAAGCATGGATAAATACAATAACAGGACCTACTCTCTTTTTTGACAGGAAAGTTTGATACTAGAATATCCAGGATGGGGCAGGATATTTTTTGCTAAACTACCTGGAACAGGTAGTTCCCAAACACTTTACATTAAAGGAAGTAGTGATCATTGTGACCAATACTGGAAACTTCCATCTTTGAAGTTTCAGCATTTAAGGAGAGATCAAAATTTAATAGCTTGCAAAGCTGGTGCAGAACAAACATAAAAAGGCACAGAAAAAAACCCAACCAAAAGAGCCGAAACCAACAAAAACAGTGTAGCATCAGCATTGTTAGCAGTCACAAGGAGCTATCATAATAATTAATAGTTGCTCCTGACCCTGATGCAAGGATGTGAGTCTATGTCACAGGAATTTGGGCACAGAGATGCTTATTTAGAAATTGCAGTTCTCCCTGCTGCCCTTTTGGTATTAATTCCTTGCAAAGAAGCTTATATATCTTTGCATAAGAAAGAACCTACAGTTGTCAAGTGACCTGAATGCCTGACGAGGAGTGCCAAGTAATGCTGTGGAAATGATTTCATTGTTCCTCTGCTCTGTCTCTTGAAGGTGTCACTTCTCATAATTGGCAAAAGGTCAAGTATGCAGTTTGATCCACAAAAATAAGCATAATGGATCTGATTTATGTTCCTCTTCCTTTCTTTTCCCCTCTGTAGTCTTCTGTTTTGCATCATCTTCAAACAAAAAGGATAAAGGATGCGCTAATGTGCAGCTATGTTATTTCATGCCTATTTGACAAGGCAGGTACTAGATGAGTAGACGAAACTAATTAGGCCGCACCACGATATAGAAACTTATTCATTCTGTGCACTTTTTCTGGCTGTGAAAGGATCAGTTATTTGGATGTATAACTTTTTTACCCTGATTCCAGTGTTCTGTCGCACAGTTGCTGTTAAACTCTTTGCTTCCCTCTTACTTCCTTTCCCTGTGATCCAAGGAGAAGTGGTACACCCCCTTCATCTCTTTCCCAACTTTTAAAGTGCTTGCACAGTGTTCATCACAGTGGGAGGGTATCTCCCCCATGGGTTTTTTCTCCAGGGAGGTGGTGAGCTGCTCTGGAGTCATTGGCAGCAGAGTGGAGCAGGGATGGAGGGAGGTAGCTGGGATAGTTGGAGGGCAGCAGCATCTCTCTTCTTTTTCAGCATTACTGTGCCTGAGCCCTGTCCACAGTTGTCCTACAATGCCTCGTTCCAGTCCTGACAGGTCCCCAGCAGTGCAGTCATCTTGCTCTCCAGAATAAATTTCCCTCTAGCAGATGCATATGGCAGAACTCAAATCATATCCTGTGCTCAGACATATGCAAGGGAACATCTGATTACGTAGTCTACAGCGGATGGGCAAGGTGTTTTTAAAAATAATTAAAAATTAACAAATCAGTTATGATTTTTAAAATCAGTGAAGCTTTATTTCTTATAACCAGTGCCACCACAATCCCTAAGCTGTAGCCTTTCTCTTATCCCTTAAATGAATTTTGAGACTGGAGGGGTGGGTACCACAAGGAAGACTACAAGCGGAAAACCAGAAAAAGTAATGTTGTCCTTAGAGAACTAAAAGAGTGTACTTGCTGGACTTAGACAATTATATTTGGCAAATGGACAAGCCTTTGGTTCCTTTTTTTTAAGAAAACTACGTATGATCTTGATCCATACAGTTTCTCAACTGAGTAAAATGTGACTCGCAACCAGCCAGTCTTGATTAACATTTTTATGCACTTCTCCCATGCATAAGCTGCAGTGTGTGCTATTTTAGTATTACTGTTTCAGTCTGTTTGTCACTAGCTTGGACATGTAACTTGGGTTGTGCTTTCCAGGCTGTTTGTACTTCTCTTGATTTGAATTTTATCTCAAGGTCAGCAGTGACAAATAGTTAGAGTAGGGAGTTTCACAATGTTGTTCATACTTACTGTATATTCCCTGTAGGTTTTTCTGTAGGTATCATATGGTGCCTTATACATTCTTGATGCCATGTGCTTGTCTTCCTTTCTCTTGAGGAAGCTCCACTGCTGTTTTAAATATGTATATTGCAGAGCTTATTATAGGACTTCAGGACTGACATGGCCAGAATTACTATTACGAAAATTATCACCTATCTAAGCCAAGGATTAAACATTGCATGAGAAATTGCAAAGGGCAATTCCACGAGTAGAATCACGTGTGTGGTTATACCAGGAAACTTTAACGCCATGAGGGTGTGTTGTGATTCATAATGAGCCAAGGTTACATACTTTCAGTGTTTTCAACAGACCGACTAATTCCTGTACCACTTCATTCTTCAACCTATTATTGATTGTACAGAGAATTTGTCTTGTTTAAAGATCTGAGAATAACTAGTTGCACAGCACCAGTCCACTAAGCTGTGTGAGACCCATCAGATGGAATATATTGATTAAAATAGCAGCTTAATTCTGGAGACATGGATTCTTCTGTTGGCTTTGCTACAGAGCCCTTGACTGGTCTTGGGAGGGGGAGGGTAGTGACGGTAAAATTGTTACTAAATAACTGCTTCCCTTTTGGGGATGGGAGAGGATGGACACACACATATTGTGCAGAAGTGATTAATGATTTTTGGCCGCTTTTGTGTTTAAACGAATGTACAGCTTCATTTATTTGAAAAGAACCTGATTTGAGAGGGGAGGGGAACTCCTGCTGCTAACACTTCAGGAAACCTGAAATTGTGCACCCTGAAACTAGAACATGCTGAAGGGAGGCACTTGGCAAAACAAGGTGTGAACATGATGAGAGGTGAATTCAAAATCTAGATTCAAATCTTGCTGATGCTTTGGATCAGCTGTTAAATTGCTTAATATCTGCATTTCTCAGATGAAAATCTTTGTAAAAAGTAAAGTGTTGGCTAATAAGCTATGAGTCAGAAGGAACTACATTAACAGCTACGGTACATCTTTGTAATTGTTGAAATGAAACCATTTTTTAATCTTCTCCTAAAATAAGAGCAGGGATGTGAAAGCACATAGGATTTCATAGTCCTAGATTTCTTCTCTCTCTGTATAGCGCCATGTTCAGTCTCCTGTGTATTTCTGCTCAATAGACTAAATCACAAGCTTAGGTGTATATTGGCTCTGAGGAATGATCCGAGTCCAGAGGAAATAAGGGCATGGTTTAGGATAAAAGACAGTGATGAGGTATTGGGAAGAAGTATTACTGACATAGGAATTTGCAGAATGAGATGCTAGAAATATTTTGCGTGGGCGAAAAGAACAGATTAAGTAATTTTAGATTGTGTTCACAAGGAGCTCCTCAACTGTTGCTTTACTTGGAGGGATAGAGAAGAGGAAGCATGTCCTAGAGCACACTAGGAAACCCTCACCGAAGTTTTCATGTCATTTCAGGTTAATATTAAAGCCTCTGAAGAGGGTAGGAGCCTGCATTTCTTCATCTGAAACAGTCCTTCTGCCATGGAGCCCTTTTCCTTGGACTCTGCAGCATATATGAGAGGGTGCTGATATGTAGCAGCTGCTTACTTATTTTCTCACTCGCAAGCCTGTCTCTCTGCCTTCGCTCTGTCAATGCCTTGACTTGCATTCTTAGTGATTCCGTTTCGCTATCCATCCAGGCTGAGCTGTGTCAGTTCACACAGAGTCTGTTTTTAATTATCTCCCTTTTCTGACGGGATCTCAGCGTTAAGCCAAACTGAATAATTATTGTGCTTCTTTGGAGATATTTTTATCTTTTTTTTTTTCCTTCCCAAATGTTTGCTTTCACATTAAAAATTGATCAGAGTCTTGAGGTGGTTGCTTTGCTAGCAGTTTCTTAGATTCTTAAAGATTTATTACTGCATTTGTGTGAGAGGCAAAGTCTCTTCATTTTACATATAGCTATGAGAATGTGCTTTTCTATGAGAAAATGTTCACTTTTCACTTAACTCTTCCTGCTATGTTTTATATTGGTTTCTTCAGTTTGTCAGAAGAGGCTCTGTGAAGAGGGATATGGCAGTGATAGTAATGCTGTGGCTGGAATGGTGTCCAGATGTACAGTCAAGTTTGTAATTAGAGGCAGTATCTATTGTTATCTAAACTGATATAGCTGTGGAGGACAGGGGAACAAAGAAATGTTCATTCACTGAAGTCCTTCATTCTGGAACAGAAGGAGAAAACTGAACTGAGAATAATAGCCATTGTTCTCTGTTAATTATCTTGAACTGTTAGGGAATTATTTCTGACCGTTGCTTTGAGAGGCAAAAGTTAGAGAGCTGTTGTGGGATGGAGAGAGATGTAACTGTGGCCTGTTGAAATATGGAGGATCAGCTGGAGGAAGGGGATGGAGAACCTTGTGATGCATGCTAACACTAGTATCTCTACTGGATCTCTGAACTATTCCCAGTTAGGCACATCAGCTTCCAGCCTTAGAAGCAGTTGGAGTTTCACCTGAGACTTGCAAATGGCTTCAGTGAACGTTTTGCGACAAGATATTCTTCTATTGCTGATGTGGTGTCTGCTTCACATATTTGTGTGAATTCATTCTAGTGCATGGGGATTGCCTGTTTCACTCCCGAGGCTTCTGTGAGTGCATCTGGTGAGTGAAGTAGGATCTAAGTTTGATGCTTTTGTTCAGAGCAGGGTGGGAGCATTTATGGTGGTAGTTGAAGAAATGACTTGGCAAATCTTGCTTTAATTGTGGTTCTAGTTATCACATGTTGGTTTGTGGAAAGCAGTTTAACTCCGTTCTCAAAGCAAACCACAGGCAGCACAGTGTGCTCCCAACAGCTGAGGAAAGACCAGCTGGGGAACTGAAGCAGTCTGTGTAGATAAATGGGAGGTTGAAGGACATAGTAGGACAGATAGAGGTGGAGGAGAAGAAGTCATGGTCTTGCTCTTATCTACCCATACTTTCTTCTCACCACAACTGATTCTTTATTTCCTTCTGCTTCCCTAGGTGTCATTCCACTATCTTAGCTCTGCTCTACTTTCAAACAAACCCTGCTTTTCCCTGACATTTTTTTTTCTTCACTTCCTCCCTACTCTGTTAAATGCAACCCAATACCCTTTGTTCTAAATAACCTTCTCAGTTATGGACTCCCAGGCACATTATTCTCCTTTCGTAAGAGACTCATTTCCTACCTGCCCTCAAAACTGAATTAATTGTTCCCTTATCTCGTATACTTGTCTTAATTTCTTGCATGCACTTTATCCTTTCAATTCATTAGGCAGTGGCGAAACTCTTGAGAGCATGACTAGAATATGTGTAAAAACTTGGAAACAAAGGGGACAAGAAACAAGTACTGGTCTTGCTAGTTTCCTCCTTTTCCTTGGACACTTTGTCACTTTCAAAACAGGCAATGGGAATACAATCCCCAGCGCTTGGATTCCTTCTGAGTATGACCTTTCAAAGCACCAACCTTCCTATGGCCCTGCTTTTTAGTACCAGGAAAACTTTAAGCAAAGCTCGATTAGGTAAACAGTCAAATGCTCTATGAACATCACAAGCCTATTCCAAAAGAGAGTTCTTAGTACATAATCAAATATCTGCTAAATAAAAAGGTGGCAGTTAGGAGATTGTGGCTCTTTAAGAATAGCACAAGTTTCTGGGTTTTGTTTCTTTGTTTTTTAAAGCTCAGGGATATTGGTTAGTTCATACATAGTAGATAAGATTTGTGAATTACTAAATGAAGAAAAACGTGTAAAAAAATTACCTTAAGTCCTCTTGTTCTTGAAAGCATCTGGAACTTTTGATGGTAACTTTAATTGAGCTGAGATTTCTCACTATCTACGTCATTCCTTTCTTCCCATCCAGGTGAAGTCAAAAAGTGACTCCAGTTCCAAAAGGATTCACAGTGTTTTTAAGGAAGCAATAAGGATGCTGCAAGAAGAAGGGGTGGTTTTCCAGAAACCTAGTAGCTCTAAGGATTTATACCATGTAAGGAACTGAGCTATGGTTGCAAACAGGTTTGGGGGCATGACTTTCACAGTCAACAGAAGTGGTAGAAATGTTTCAGAAAGAGAAGGTGGACATCCAAGTGCTGTTTACTCAAAAGTCTTATCTGCAGCTTACCTCACTGTTGCTTTTTTACCTCAGTATCACCTGCTGAGTTGCACTTTTTGTAACTCGGCACCAGACTTAAGCACTGCTGCTGTTCCAAGGGCAGTCTGTGTTCACTGGGTTGCCAAACCGTGTGGATGCAGCTGAGCACATCAAAGCCTGGGATGGTTCTCTTTATCATGGTGGGCTGAAACCTGGTGTTCTGCAGAGTCTCAATCACCCTCTTTTGGGTTGACTTCCAGTATATAATCTTTTTTCACCTAACTTACAGAAGCTGCTAAAGGTGCTAAAAATAATAACTGATGATTTAATGTTCATTCTTAGTCTTGGAGATAGTAGATAATGCAGACTGTAGTTTTGACAGAATTGGCTTAGGATGTATCATGGCCTTGGATTGCTTTTCAACTGCAGTGCTATCAACTGTGAAATAGACTGCTCTAAATTGCTGTTTCTTCTATTTTCTCCAGGTGACTGACCATGATAAGGAGCTGCTTAAAGTGACCCTTGATGTGATTAAAGAGGACTGTCAAAAACCCAGGCGTAAGTAGCAGAGTGATCAGGGCTCTGATGAGCTGGTGCTGATATATTGATGACAATGCCTCTTCCTGCTGCTGGGTTAGATATGCTTCCTGTCCTCAGCCTTGAACTTGGAGCTAAGCTGCTGATGTAGCTAAGCCGTGTAGCTAAAAGCAACAGTGCAAGAGCAGCTTCCTTTGGGCATGGAGAGAGAAAGAGCAGGTGTGCCTAGCAGGAAGCAAACCTCTCGGATCTGAAATAAGCAGCCATTGTCTTAGATCTGTATCTTTTGAGAATACTTAGATTTTTGGGAGGAACCAAACGTAATGAAGGTAGGTTGGCACCTAGCAGCTGTTGCTTGGTACTCTGGATAAGTAGTAAATCTTGTTAGTTCAGTTTCTACAGGGGAGTTGACACAAAAGTGACCATACAGAAAGGTGAAATCCCTGCCTCCATTAAGTCAACATTAAACTTGCTTAAATCAGCAGATTTTATGCTCAGCTAGAGCTCAAGTTGTTCTTTGCGCATAGGGATTTCAGTTTAACAGAAATAATTCTTTTCAGATAATGCACCTCGTGTGTGTTATCCCTGTCCCTCAAGCCTGTTGTGTTTTATTGCCATAGTGATAGCTTGTGCTTGAACACCTGCTAATTACACAGGTACTTTGCTGCAGAGTTTCTTCCAACTCATTGGGCAGAATGTGTCAGCAGGGATCACTTGCTGCTGGAGTGCAGCTATTTGTAGGGTAGCATGTACTTTAGTGCAGAATAAATGACTGACTAGGACATAAGGCATAGAACCTTAAATTGCTCATATGCTAATGCTATCAAAACTATAGTAGTGCTTGTAGGACCTTGTACATGATGGTTATCCTGCAGTGAAAAAAAGGATAAATGAAGCAGCACTATTTTTGAGTTTTCAGCTTGCTGCCTTAAGCACTGGCACAATTACAGGCAAAGTTTGGAGCTAAAAGTTCTGTGTCTTTAGGGGATGGAGGGAGTAGATGTTACTGGGCATGCAGGTGAAGATGGGCTCCTTTGCCTGAGGCTATTTCAGTGCAACAAGTTACCATATCACATTGTTTTATTGTCTTTTATCCAATTAGCAAATACAAACATCTTCTCTGGAAGAGTCAAATAATTTCTCTGCCAATTTCATACACCAGCTGGTTCTCCTGGGAACATACGGGGGTTGGTTGGTTTGTTTGTTTGTTTTTGTTGTTGATGTGTGTTGCGTGGTGTTTGGGGTTTTTTTTTTGTTGGTTCTGGGTTTTTTTTCTTTGTGGTGTTTTGTTTTGTTTTTTATTTAAGTAACTGTGCCACTATAAAGACTAGAACCTTTATACAGGGCACTGACCCACTATCTGGTGTTCTAACTCCTCTCTTGTGTGTTATCACACTATTAAAGTACTCTGTGCTCCATGGGAGGTTCTTTCTCCCATTCAGGAAGAGTCAACAGCAGAGAGAAACTTGTAGATCAGTCACAGAAAAGACTTTGAAGAGTCCTGAGTCCTCAAAGCCATGTTTTCCATACTGAGCAGGTTAAAAATAGTAACTGCTTTACAGAGCCTCTTGTTCTCCTGGGAGCTTTCCACTTACTTAGTTTCCTGTTGTAAGGAGGACAATTTCCAGGTCAGTGTCTCTTTGCTAGTTTTCAGAAGGACCATTTCAATGTCCTGGTTACTGTGAGTAGATTTTTTGAGACGGAAAGCCAAAGAAGCTTCAATCAAAACCAGCAGGGTACTGCGGGTATTTTTACCGTCGCTGAATGATGCAAGAGCGCAGAGCTCAGCGTAACTTTCGGGCGCCCTCTGCGGGTGGGAGGGCAGCCTGAGCCACCCGCTTGGCTCCGAGGGAGAAAAAGAACGTGGTAATTAATAATTAATGTTAATCTTCCATAACAGGAAGATTGATTTACGATAAACCAAATCTTCTCTCCAATGAGGAGCTTCTCTGCCAATTTCTCAAGGCAGCACCACACCTCATTGCTTTAGTTGTGACACATTCTCGGGCCCAACCCAGCTGCCTGGAACTATTGTACAAAGAAAAAAATCCTCGACGTGCCTAGTCAGAGCTCCACAAACCCTGATCTGTAATATGCTCACGTAACAATCCTAGCCCTTGGCTCAAACTGTAATTCCAAACAGCCTGATCTTAAATGCCCTCGTGCAAGGCCACTGTGAGTCTATATAGAGGCTTAAGATAGGCAGAAAAGGCTTGCAGTACATTTTGACTCCAGACTGAACTGCAAAATGGTAGGCTTAGTCCAGTTTTGATTTGGTGTTGTTTGATTTTTTTTTTGACAAATTTGCTCTGGTTTTAGGCTTAGACGGCACTAATGGCAGAGAGGAAGAAAACGGAACCACCAGAAGTTAAATTCAGTACTTCAGAATGGACGCTGTGTGAGATGTCCACAATGAGCAAATCATTGTTGTTCTATAACTGGAATCTGATATTGGTAGTCAGGAAAGACAGTTAATCACAGCCTGGCTTACCTCAGCTAGTGGGCAAAAACTACAATCAAGTGTGTCAGTGAAAGACGGACAGCATTGCTGCAAGGAGTGTATTCCCTCAAGGCTGGGCCACACGAATGTTTTGGGGATACTTAATAATTGTCTGTACCTGCAGCTGCCTCAGAATGCAATTTTCTACCAGCATCTAGGAAGAAAGTATGTATTGTCCTGTTGGGTAATACCTGAGTCACTAATATAATTCATCAAGACTTAAGCTAAGTTACTGTAGATCAGGGATGGGCCCTTTGACTATCTCATGACAAATCCATGACTAATGCAAAATGCAGCTACCCACTTCGTTTGCACCAGCAGTCATTATGACCAGGTGGAGGTGTTGTTCTGCACCATCTTACCTGTGGTGGATGCATTTTTGGCTACCAGCCACAGAAGTGCTAGGTCACTGCCTTCTAAAGAAATATCTTTGCCTGGTTCACAGCTTAATAGGAATTAGGCTGAACTGTTTGTTTACCAGGCATTGCTTCCTATCTACCAGTGGCTTTTCTCACCAGCTTCAAAGGCAGTTCTGGAGCTCAGCTGATTCTAGAGTAGACATTAGCAAAAATAAAAACAGAGGCAGCAAACCCAAAATACAGGGACCTCCTCGGCCTATGGCAATTTCTCAGTACCCTTATCGAACCTGCCATATGTCATGTGGGCTGAAGAATAGAAAAGTTGTTTGTGCTGATGTGTCTCATTTATGCTGGTTTTCCATTGTTAGCGGCGGAAAGAAATCTATTGTGGAATTCAGCACCTGGGGAAACTGGAAGCCCACAGCACTGATGATGAGTGGGCTTACAGGGTCTGTTGGAGGAGATGTTGACTGGGACAGATGAGCTTCAAATGATGGCTCCGCCAGCACATAGTAGCTGTGGGCAGTACTGCAGCCAGTAAGGACCTTTTGTCTCTGGCTATTTTTGACATTTCTGTATGTTATTTTTTAGATTTCTGTTCTCTTCTACATTTTCAGGAATCTTTCTTAAAAGAAGATAAAATTAGATGCAGAAGTTCTGTGACTTTCCACTCCTGTAATTGAGTAGTCTCAAGTGCAGGGATGGGATTGCATTGCTAGGTCAATGAAAGTTGCACTGCAGCAGCTTTTCCACAAGATGCCAGCATTGGACAAGCAGTTACAGGTCCTGACCACGGATTGACCTAAACGTTTTTGAAGCTGGTATGAGCAAAAGGATTTTCATTTTGTTCCTTCTGTGTTTGCAGGAATTGGATGGCTTGCATAAGTGGACAGTGGAGGTACTCTTAGGTTATTAACCTCATCATCAGGTTGTGAGCCCTGAGTTTGCAACACTGATGATCTTTTTACCTTCACTACCAGTGTTAGAACCCTGACACTTCCCAGAAAAGTCAGTGGGAACAGTTGATAATTGGAGAACTGTAGGCACACAGTGGATCTCTTCCCTCTGAATACATGCATGTCTGCTTAAGTACCTAAAGCATTCTTCCTCTCTGACAGCTGTGGGTTTTCCCCCTGACTAATCTGGATTATAATAGTTAAAAAGAGGCAGTTAGACTGAAGTCTTTCCTTCTTGCCTGCCTGCATTTTTTTTTCCTGCAGATGCTGAAAAAGGCTGCCATTTCCTTCATGTCCTGACATGTGTTCGGCAGAGCTACAACCCATCTCTGGCTGAAGTGGTGATGCACCGTGTCTTGGAACTGCTGGAGAGTAACAGTGATGTTGTCAGCACTATGGAAGGATATTATGTGGTGTTTTAAAGATAGGATACATTCATTCTGATCCATTCAGAATAAAGGAGGGAAGAAGGAGAGATTGAGTGACCATGAAAAACTACTATCACCTGGTATGATCTAGATGAGGAGGGGAGAAAAGAGCATTGTGATTGTCCAAATGCTGTTTTTCTCCAGCTCCAGAGAAGTTGTTCAAATACTTGTTTTAGTCAAAACTGTATCAAACTGATTCCAGATATCCTAATACAGCCGGGGAGCTGAAAAAGAAACTGGGCTCATTCCTTGCAGTCAGATGTGGCAGAGCCATCCTCACTTACATCCCGAGAGCCTTAAAGAAAAGTCTTTGCTGAAGAGCACCGTTTACAGCACTGGTCACATCAGGACTCATTTTTCTGACTTGAAGACTGATGTTATGATCTTCCCGTGTGGTGGTATCTGTGGATCTTTGGTTTTATGTATGCCTTATGACAGTTAGAGAAAGGCCGTGCAAGCAAACAATCAAGAGATTTGCCTGTCCTTCCTGGCAGTGTGTCTGTAAATGTGTATTCCTGGATGTGCACAGCTTGCCTGCTCCTAAAGCAGTCCTCACCTCTCTCTGAAAAGTAATATTCAGGAGTGGGGTCCTGCATCCCTTCCCCATCCTGTAGCCTTGCCCACTGCTTGCGAAGCGTGTCTGGATTCCCCTGGCTACCATGTGTGCTACCGATGCACGTTATGGATTCAGTTCAGACTAGAATTCTCAAAATCAGCCACTGTTTTGCTGTCTATTTTTAAATTACTTCCTACATCACAAATGGTGAACCATAAATCAGATGCTTTGAAAGAGAAAATATGAAAGCCAGCAAGACACACTGTAATCCCTGTGCTCCCTGTTGCCTTCTGTGTCTTCTGTTCCTTGTTGCCTTTGGGGAAAAATACTATCCCTATCTGGTTGCAGAGGAACACAAGACACTGAAATAACAATGGCTTAAAGAAGGTTGCCATGCACGGTGTTTGATCTGGGATAATCACAACTCTGTTAAGTGCCACAGTTCAAAGCTCGAAGCTGTTCCATATTTATCCTTAGAATATTTATCCAATATTTATCCTGCAGGGGCTCATCTGTTTAATTAATGGTGTGGAGGTGAGAACTTTAACATGAAAAGAGTAGAAAGGATTGAATGTATCTTTCCTCTGCACCTTCCCTGTAACAGTTGAAATAGCAGACTCCCAGGAGGCAGAGGTAGTGGTACAGCCCTATAAGGATTGATGTAGCAGGGAAAATAAACCATAGATATGAGGAAAGTCAGTGAGTAGACCCATGTGTGCCAGGTCTTTCGTTTGTTTTTATATTATATGCCTCATTCCAAGCCCTGGCTGTAGTGAGACATAGGCTAAGAGAAAGGCATGACAAAATATTTGGCATTTGCATTCAGAGACCTGTGGAAAACTGTGGCCCTTAAGAGGTGGCACATTTGTCCATAGTGGAAAACTATGTAGGAAACATTCTTTTGCTGTGAATTCCTGACTTGCTGCAGGGCTAAACAGTTGGTTTTCCTTCAGGCTGCCCTACTTCTAGCATTACTGCTCTCTTTTGAGTTGGGTACCTCTTTGTATGGGCCTGAATAGGTGCTGAGAGGAAGTACCTGTGCGGGAGGAAATAGGATCAAGAAAGAATTATGGAAGTCTTCCCCACCACCTCCTCCACCATCTCTGGAAGTCCTGGAAGAAAGTCCAGATTCCAAGTGAAGTGTTACTGAGGGGAATTTCAACTTTAATTTTTGCCTATAAAAAGATCTGTTTGGCCACAGAGGAGATTTGCTTTTCACATTCCTGTTCTGACTACCGATCAGTTTGAGGTGATGCTTGAAAACAAAGGATGTCTATGGAAAATATAGTTTGAAATATTGATTCCAAACTTCATACTAACTTCAGGAGTTAACCATGGTTACTGCTTGATTATGGACAAATTGCCTACTTGGCATGAGTTTAGGGATATTTTAAAGGAAATTATGTGGTGTCTTGGACCATATGAAAGAGCGTGACATGTAATTTAAGAGACTGATTTGGCCATTTTCTTGAAATTTTCTGTATTAGCAGAAGCTGATTTTACTGGAAAAGGGTTAAAAGAACACGGGAACACGCTAGCTCAGTGGGAAAGGTGATCTCCTTCCTCTCTTTGATTAGAAGACAGACAGTCCCTGGTTCTCCTACAGGTGTCAGCCAAGTTGTATGGGCTGGATAAGTTTTGAGAGGAGCTCTGCTCAGCTAAATATTGGAGAAGAAGATAGTCTGGAAATTATATTGTTCTTTAGGGACTCTTTAAAATAAATTCATACCCAAATAGGATTGCCTCTTTGTCCTTTGGAGATTGTGTAATCATACATGCAGCTTCTAACGGGTTCTATTGCCTTCAACTTTGATGCCGCACCTCCCGTATTTTAGACGTGTTTCTGTGTGCTAAGTCTGCCTTAAACCCCTGGCCACCTATTTTCTCTGCATTGGAAGTTGATGCAGACACAAAGCATCTGCCCTCTGCATCCTGCTCCTGTTAAAATTTAAAAGCACCGACAAACTGCGAGGCCTCAGAGATGAGGTGGAGAGAACTTATCTCAGGAGAGACGGGTAAGTTACTCTGGAAAGGACCTATCCTTGGAAGTTTTTGAGTTGGCCCTTCTTGGCAATGCTGAACTCTTGTGATGGAGAGTGTGTTCTGTTAGAGATTGCTCTCCAAAAATAAAGAAAAAGGATTTTTCTCACTTGAGTTAACTCAGGGAAGTAATATGAATGAACACAAGGGAGCCTACAGTTCTCACAAGAGTGAATGGTTAAGGTAGAATTAATGGAAGAGAGTTACACAGATTCTAATTTTGAATAACCATGTGGAATAGTTGTGCCTTAAGCTTGCATGCTTTATTTTTTCCACAGTGGCTACCCAACACAGACTAGCACTCTGGATAAGTGCATTCCCTCTTTTGTACCTACAGGGAATACCACGTGCATACGCCTGCACAGCAGTACCCCGGCGAGCTGTGAGAGCACAGAGCTCACTGTAGGTTGATTTACCCATTTACTCAGTATCTCTACAGTATGCTTCTGTGACAGCAGTCTAGACATACCCATATTGGTATAAGTCACCTTTATGTAAGTCTAACTACACACACTAGGGCTTTTACTGCTAATAAACTGTCTCTCTGTTTAAAGATCATGTCCTTAACCAAGAGAGTCATATCATGCACACTGTTAAAATTCTTAGACCACACCTACAAAATATTGTGTGGAGCATTCAGGGAAAGCACACTTTCTCGTTTTGTTTAATTTGAAAACTTGTTAGGCAACACAATTATTACAGGTTTATTAAAGGAGTTTGAAGGTGGCCCTTTAATGTAAAAGTGACAAGTGAGAATTCATGTTCAAGGACTGCTTCATGGCCAGGTCTAGTTTCCATAGAAACAGTTATGGCAGTAAAAGGCAGGTGAGTGAAACGGAGTTTTTAAAAGCAGTCAGCATTTTTGTTACCTTAAAAAGCTATGTTTCCACAGAAATACAGCACCTGAGAACAAAAATTACCAAAGAATCTTCATATTCTAGCAAAATGTAAGGCGATTGCTTTTCTGGTGAGGTAGTAAAGGAACAACTCTACCTTCAGTCCCTGAAGCTGTCTGCGTAGGTGAGAGAAGAGATGAGGTTGCTTCATCCCTCTTTTGTGAATTGGAGATAATACAGCTCCCTGTGTTAGAGTATGAGTCTCAATTTTTCTTAATGTTAGTCATTAAAAGCTCGAGATCTGTCAGTGAGAGCTGTGACAGAAGAACTCTGTGGCTGTGTGGGAGAAGGTGAATGGATAGATGCTGAAGTGGAACTCGGTTCTAATCCAAGCCTCACTTTTGCTGATAGCTTTATTCTTTCTCTACCTCACTCTACATGTATGTTGCTTTGCCTGTCTCATCTTTTTGTGCTCCAGGTCCTATGAGACAATGATGGTCTTCCTGTTTTCATTTGTATCAAATATTTTTCTGGTTCTTGTTCTCAGAACTTTGGATTGTAAATTCGTACCCATGAAGGGATGATGTATTTTACACAAGCTACCTGGGAAATGAAGCTTTTCTTTTGAAGTCATAAATGAAAAAATTAAAGATTGGCTACATGAATGAAAGTTGTTGGTTTTGTGGATCTGTATAGACAGATTGTGTATTACAGCGATGAACACCATAAATGGAGAGAATTGCTAATTCATTATTCAGAATGAGAAATTGCATCAATGAGCAGCCAGTGAGGCATGGAGCCACATGGAGAATTAGGAGACAAAGTATGGAAAATCCACTTGTCAAAGAAACAGTTTGGTTTACTTTGGAAGTAAGATGATCCTGTGGGGGAAAGAAGTGCCTAGGAGATACGCATCTTTTTACTTACCCCTAAATGGGAAGGGAGCAAGTTCAGATCCCGTGAGTAACCTGAATTGTGAAACTTCCTGTCAGTGCGGCGCTATGATCTTTATTGCTGTCTTTCAGTGTAGTCTCCAGCCCTCCCACCCCAAACTTGCAGGCTAGCGCCCAAACAAAAGTTCAGCCACAAAGATAAAAGAATAGTTTTAATAACTGGTTACCATCCTCCAGGATCCCCAGCATTGCAGAAACATTTTTGTGGATGTTTGTTGGCAGCAGGGAAGTGCTGAGCCACTGATCTTGGGTTTCATTCCCAGCAATATGCCTTGTCAGACACAGAGGCTTTCCCCCTAATTTCTTTCATCTATTTCTGCTCTCTAAGTGTCATTTCTTGGGCCCTTCATTTCATTCACAGTCTCATGATTCATCTCTGCACCACTGATCCTGGTCAAACCTCTTTCCTCCCTACTTTGTTCCCTTTTTCCTTTCAAACTCAAATATCCTTGTCAGCATCTGGCAATTGAAACTTCTAGTATAACCCCTTTGCCTAACTGACCTGGCACTGTTCACAGCCTGTTCTCATTCCAGCAGGCTGTGCCTCGCTGCTTGTCCAGGCACCAGAGGAGATAGATATCATTTATCTGTGGCAACAAAGAGCTGTGATTTCAGGAAAACAACACTTTTTTACAGCCCGCTCTCCCAGATACTCAGTAACACTCTTAAAGGTTCTAATGGTGATTTTCTTGCAGGTATCCAAGTACAAAATAAATGTGATTAAAACATAAACCACCTGTGTCTTGCCCAAAGCGGAGGAAGCCCAAGTCACACCTCTGACAGAAGCTATCTGCCACTGTCTCGTCCTTGCAGGTTTCGTTGCAGACATGATCTGGAAAGTTGGTGTGGACTTGCAGTTTGTGTGCTTAGGAGTTAGCGTGGCTGCTTTTAGCCTGTTTTCTTCCGGGAAAGTGTGATTATACTCTGATGTGATTATGCTGTGTGTCTGGGCATTTGTCAACTTCTGCCTCGCCTCCCTAAGTGACTTTGTTAACTAGCTAAGAGGTCTGAAGGACCCTGACCTGGTATGGTCTTGCACATTTTTAGAAAACTGATGGAAGGAGGAAGCCCAAATTAGTGCCTCCGTTCAGGGGAAGGAAGAAACTCAATCATCTAACACTCAAGAAAACACACACACGACAGTCCCAAGGAACCTGTTTTTCTAACTTCAGTAACTTCAGCTGCCACAAGTACTTGTTCTGCAGTGCTCTTTTAAGAAATGACTGGACTGTTTTTCCTGAAGTTTCCTCAGAGAGATTACCTTAAGGCAGACATTCATGTTGGGAAGCTACAAGTCAAGCCATTAAAATCTGGTAAAGTTATAGCATCTACATCAGGGTACGAAGTTGAATAACTGATGGTTAGGTGTGCCACCAGCCTATTACTGATAATATTTTTTAAATGTGTAGTGGAGGCTCTGCTAATCTAGTCACAGTAATTTACAAGTTGAAACCAGCCCAGATTAACAAGATTGCCTGGGCACAACCAGGAATTTGCTAGTGAAAGAAATAACCTAAAGGAACAATTTTCTGCAAGTGTTGAACCACTGAAAAGTACGGTGCCAGTTAACCTGGCACAACATGTCCTAGAGCTCTTGTTTTAGCTTGCATTTTTGTTATTGATTGGAATGAGTGCTCTGTCCCTACCAGCTAGAACCTTGGCCTGCAATGAACAAGCTGTTAATCGACAAGCATGTAAAGGCCAAGATATCTGCTCGTCTTGCTTGAAAACTTGAGAAATGGCTACAGCTAAGCTACCGCTTCCACAGAAGATTTAGGCTGAGACATCTATTTCTTTGTTCTTCTTTTTAATTTCCCAAATTAAAAATAAAGCAGACAAAAAGTTGTCCCACCTCTGCTGTGAACAACAGAAGATGAATCACAAATGTATGTCACTGCATAACAGCCAATGTGATTAAATGAAGCATGTGCCAAGTCCATTATTGACCTGGAAAGTTCATGGTTCCTCACAGGAATGGAGACCTCATCCAGATGTTACAGTGATATTTGGAAATAGGAGGGAGGAATCACTTCCCCAACAATAGAACTGTGCAAGCCCTGCGGGCCTACCTGATTCTAATGTGCTTTTCCTGGCTAGGTACATAGGCGATAGGGAAATTAAAAGGGTCCTTGGACTTGGGTCTTCCTCCTGTTGCCAAAATTTAAGTCATTCACACTGAGAGTGTAGGAGTTGTGTGCATGTAAACCTCTTCTTTGCTGTAACATCCACAAAAATACCACAGAGCTGTAACAAGCCAGCTGCTGGTCTGAAACTACTGCCTACACTGCTGACTAATATGCTCTCATTGTTTTCTCCCATCACCTTTTCCTTTTTTCCCCAATAAAATCTCTTGAACTTAATTCCTGGTTCAAAATAATTTTAGTTTCTCTCTTTGTTCTATGAGTACGTGGATCCAGGACAGACATAACAGGAGAAAACTGATAGAGAGAGGAGGTTTTTTGGAACTCTGGAAACATCGGAAAGGATGAGAAATTTGGAGGAAGCTGAGGGAGGAGGATTTAGCACAAAGATGTTTGAAATCAGTCCCACTGAAAAAAAGCTAAAGATATATTTGACTAATGATACTTTAGACATCTGTTTCAGAACAGACAGCAGGTGTTGCACGTAATGAAAGCAAGAACTTGTACTATTTCATTTTCCACAGCTAGAAATCTGGGGAAGAAATGAGGGCAGGAAAAATGGAGTAAGAGAACATTTATCATAAACAGCTGGTCAGGTTTATATAGAACACAATAATATTTACATGCTCTTCCTCTGCTTGCCTATACTATCCTTTAACAGTTTCTTTGTTCTGCAGGTTATTTTGCCTTTTCTAAAAGACCAATGCCTCAGATGCTCAAAGTTAGATGCTAAAGTAAAAGCTGCCCACCAAAATGCCTTTGAGGATCAAAATGTTCAAGAGAACGTAACTGTCACTTACCCAGATGCTGTTAATAACTGGTGGGAATGGTTCTGAAGAAGCTGCCCCTATCTCATAGGTGGTCTCTGTGTGCCTCAGTGTGCCACTGGCTGAGAAGGTCTCCCATTAGTGAAAGGGTCTTTTCAGCTCCACCTCTGGTGCTGCACGGCTATAGCTTCACACATGCCTGGATCCAAACAAATGCCTGGAATTAGGTGAATGGTGTGTCCACTGCTCCAAACTGAAAAGCATACCTGCAGCAGGCCCTACTAGAGAAATTGTAGCTCCACTTTCTATGAGACATATTCTGGTTTGAGGTGATCTCATTTCTTTTTCCAAGCAATAAACACCCTACAGCGCATGTGGTTTGCATAAAATCATAGAATCGTTCAAGCTGGAAAGGACCTTTAAGGTTATCAAGTCCAACCATTAACTTAACACTGTCCAGTCCACCACTAAACCATGTCACGAAGCACCACATCCACACATTTTTAAATTCTTCCAGGGATGAGGACTCAACCGCTTCCCTGGGTAACCTGTTCCGGTGCTCAACAACCCTTTTGGCGAATAAATTTTTCTTAATATCCAACCTCCCCTGGTGCAACTTGAGGCTATTTTCTCTTGTCCTATTGCTTGTTACATGGGAGAAGAGACTGACACCTACCTCACTACAACGTGCTCTCAGGTAGTTGTAGAAATCAATAAGGCTTCCCCTCAGCCTCCTTTTCTCTTCAGTTCCCTCACCTGCTCCTCATAAGACTTGTGCTCTAGACCCTTCACCAGCTTTGTGGCCTTCCTTTGGATACACTCCAGCACCTCAGTGTCTGTCTTGTATTGAGGGGCCCAAAACCAAACACAGGATTCGAGATGCAGCCTCACCAGTGCCGAGGACAGGGGGACGATTGCTTACCTCATCCTGCTGGCCACACTGTTTCTGGCACAAGCCAGGATGCTGTTAGCACAGTGCAGGCTCATGTTCAGCTGGCTGTCAAGCAGCACCCCCAGATCAGGTCAGTCAAGCAGGACCTACCTTTCACAAACCCATGCTGACTGGAACAGATCCACCTCATAAACATGTGCATGTCTAGGTAGTGAGGCAGGTCACTAACCTTTTTCCCCTTGGATTATGGGGGATTCATTCTGTTCCCTGTCCGTATTTTCCAGCTCAAGGGGCTGGGTACCCAGAGAACAACTGGTCTTACAGTTGTAAAGACTGAGGCACTCCACTACTGCCCTACAAAGCCTGACCTGGGAATGACTGGGGAAAAAATACTATTAGTGTCTACCCGTGCAATAATGTTGCTGCAGAGAAGGTCTCAAAGTGTTCCTCCTAAAGAAGTCTCTCTGCTGGGAAAACCACTTAAATTTTGCACAAAGGCAACTTAAAAAAAACGTGTTACAGATTTCTCCTTACAGTGTCAAGCTTGTGCCCTTGTCATTTATGGTCTAATTAATACAGTTCCATGAATAAGTTTTCATAAGGTTTTACTGATACACTTTTATAATTCACAGCCTATCAGTGAAACACTTTCTGGTTTGGGTATTGTCAGATTAACTTCTCTACTTTCTCTAGAGGATGTGCAGCCAAATAAAATTCCTGTTGGTTTTAGAAGGAGTTGAATTACTAAAAACAGTGAACAAGGAAATTCAAGTTTTAAAAGGGCACTGTGGAAATTTTAAATCTGTTAATATGGAGGACTTGGTGTCCAAGTACATGCTTAGAGGTAACCTGGGAAGAAGATGTGAGGAAAGACTACTTCCTCCTAGATTGACTTTATTATAACAAGCCTGTATTTTCAATAATGAATTGCAAGTTTTTAACAGAGGATGAGGCTGCTGCCGGTCTCAAAATGTGCTATTTTGAGAATAGCAAGAGTAACTGAAGTCAGGGATAGCAACCAGGACAAAACCCTGGCAAATCCCAGTCCAAATATGTGATCAGTTTGATAAAACTTGCTGTCTCAAGCATAAGCCTGACATGTATATAATACATAAAGAGAAGTGTGGTTTGGGCTTGCTTTATTACTATTTTTTAACCACATCAACAGTTATCTACAAAGCCGTCATAACAATGGAAAATACAGGGTGTATATGGATGAAAACCAGTCTGCAATTTGCTGCTATTACCCTAGGGTGTGCGGTGCACGTACTGTGGTTGGAAATCCTTCATCCACAACTGGTAAGAGAGGACTGAAAAATAATGTTAGTCATGAAAAGGTTAAATTGTAAGATAGCTGCTTCAAGGAAAGGATAATCTATAATTTAAGTGAAGAGGGTGAAGCAGCTCTTTCATAATGTAAGTAAAAGCTGTTACGCCGTTGGGAAAGCATGTACACTGCTAGCAGGGGGAAAGATTATTTTGTTTTTTTCCATTATACTAGATTATACACAGGGGCTGATAAAGCAGCACTCTCTGGTGGGGAGGCTCGGAGGGGAAGGGGCACGCTACTGTGCTTGAGGGGGGAAGGGGGGCTGCCCCACCAGGGCTGCAGTTGGTTTCTTAGGCTCCCTTCTACCACAATAACTGGGCCAATTTATCTCCAGAGTGAATTTCATCTGAAGAGCAGCAATCTCCTGGGAAGATGAAATGCAACTGGCTTTTAAAAAACAGGAAAAAAAAAGATTGCATCGTGCTTTGTGTTTCAGAGGTTGAGATTTGAATGCCAGACAGGCTCTACTGTTCTTGTCGCTCGCTCGTATCAAAAGACGTGTATTTTGAAACCCTGAAGTGGAGGACTGCATGGAAAGCAGCCCTCTTAAGACGCTGAGGTTTTGTAAGTACAGAAGCTGAGATGTGAGTGTAACAAAGACTCTTGTGTTGTGCTGCTGCACATCAGAGCCAAAAAAACCCTAAGGGGCACATCTCTAGTACCATGTCTAGCAGATTATGCATGCAACTCTAGTTGCCAGTAATGAGTTGTGTGGCTAATCTGTCATGCACAGCACTGAAACGCTCCCCCTTCCCCGGAGAAGCTGAGCTCACGGGGGCACTTCGCTTCCCCCCAGGGTGCTGAGCACGGTTACAGCCTCTCTTAGCTAGTGGGACAGGGAAACACTGTGTTCGACCTGTCTGCCCAGCTCGGGCAAACAGAAAAGCAAAAACAAGAAAGGAAAAATCACCCTTAACAGCAACACAAGCCACTAGAGGCAAGGTTGTTATGCCATAGATTGGTTAACATGCAAGGGGATTTACTTATCTACAGTGATATGTCATGAATTAATAAGCGTCATCAGAAAGGGCCCTAATGGAGCACAGAAAAGTCTGTCCCTTGTTTGGTTTTCTCACTGATTTCATGATCCAAGTGTTTTCAATTACAACTCAAATGCTTATTTACAAAAAAAAATTGCCAGCATGACAAAGTCCTCTTGAAATATGAAAACCCAAGTCATGCTTCAGCTCTGAGACCGTCACATTCTGTCACGCATCAGCTTTTGCTGTAATTGGAGCAGAGTCTAGGTTGCTGGGCTGTAGCTGTATTAGATCTGTGAGGCTAATGTGATTATCTTTTTAGTAAAAAAAAGAAAAAAAAATGCTTTGCCCAAATACCCACCTAACAAATCAATATAAAGAAAGCTTTTAAAATAGCTAGTTTATTTCAGTCTTCAGATAACTGAATTTCCCAGGTTGTTCCTCAGGTGCATTTTATTGGACGCACAAGCCTGTTAAGGTGAATTATTAAATCAGCTATTAATATCGACATTAACATATGTATTAAAATTGTTAATAGTAGCAGTGACATTCCAGTGTAAAAATAGGACTAAAGTAATGGAGGCTTTATGAAAAAATATAAATACTTGGAAATTTAGAATTAAAATCCCTAGAGTTAGTTATTTTTCTACAAATTTGCTGTGCCTCAGCCTGTGTGTCACAGTCCTAGTCAGGCACGGGCTCTTCTGCACGTGGGGTCTGTCATCCACCAACCCTGCCGTGCTCTTCACTGCATCCTCAGTCTTTCTTTCGTTCAGTCCCAGCAGCCAGAGCTTGGCTCTCTAGCGCAAGGCGGGGAAGCGCCGTCAGCTTCATTTTCCCAGCTGCTGCCTAAGAGAGGAGCAGATTTTCCCAAGCCTGCGGCATAATAAGGGGTTTCGGTTATTTTTCTGCCAGTCTTGCAATAGTCTGGGATTGGACTCCCACTAGACTGGGTGTTGTACATATTTTAAAAGAACAATCCATGCCCCTAGCAACATACATTTTTCCTATGTAGGTGGATGGATGCAGCAAACAAACAAGGAGAGCAGAAGGTGGCGGTGAGCGTAAAACTGTCAGGCGATGGAGGAGGAGCGGGGCCAGAGCTGTGCAAGGGCTGGGCATGCTTCACAGCTGGAGGAGGTTGTCTAGAGCAGTGGAGAATCAAGTTGTCTGGAACAGAGGAAGGGTAAACAGTGGACCAGATACCATGAAAGCACAGGGCAGACACCAGGGGAGCACAAACCCCAAAGCGCTGATCTCAAGTTTGACTAGAAGTAGCTCTTTCCTTACAAGAGCAGATGAGAATAATACCAGTAAAGAGATGCCAATGGGTAAGAATGTCAGGAAGGATGGGGCAGAGTGTTTGGAGAAAGACATATACTGTCTCTTTTCCTCACAATGACATGTTTTGGAAGCTGATTTAAAAAAAACCCTGAGTTTTTTTAATGATGGGAGGGAACTTTTGTGTTGGTTGTTTTTTTTTTGGACAGGGTGATAGGAGAAGGAGCTGGAATGTGTGATTGTCTCTGTTTAGTCAGTTGTTCTATCACCCAATGATCACCCACCCCTGAGGACAGGAATCGGGGAAAGGAAAGGAGACCCGTGGGTTGAAATGGAGAGGGATTTAATAAAATAATAGTAATAACCCCCTAATATTAGTATTAACACTAATATGAGTAGAAAGTACACAAAGTTATACTTAGCCCAAGTAGCGGCCACGAGCTATGCGCTCCCAGCAGTGGATGTCACACTCTGTGAGTACCACAGCTCCAGTGACAACAGGACGGTAACAGCAAATGGGAGCGGGTCTTGGAAGCAGCATGATGGGCGAGACCCTCCAGGGATGGCAGCCATCAGAAGAAAAGTCTGTTCCCAGAACACTTCCTAAATTTATGGGGAGCATGACATTTTTGGTTTGGAATACTTCTGTTGACCAGCTTGGGTCAGCTGCCCTGACTTGCGCTCCTCCTGGCTTTAGCACCTGGCTAACTCGAAACTGCTAAAGACCTTGATCCCTGCGGAACGTACCGAAGCCAGATCAGACATGGGAAGTCCCTCAAAGAAGAGGAGGCAAGAGAGGATGAAAAACAAGCCTGGAAAGTGACAACAGAGGCGAGCACATCAGCTATTCCCCTCTGTTGCCCTCCCCGTTACCTAAAGCTGGTCTCACGTATATCTGCCCACACCCGAGGGCAGGGTGCTGGGATTTTAGCATTTTATGCCATTTCACTAGTTTTGGTAAACCATGTGCAGTAGCTGAGGAGGGAGGATGCTTAGAGCATCTTTCTCTGGCATTATGCAGTAGTTACCTGGTTCCCACTGGGCAGCAGCTGGTGGCCGTGTGCTGATGGTGCTGCTCCTGGTTTTCTTTCTTTTTTTTTAAGCTGCTCACGGAAACCAGCTATGGCTTGAAAACAACCACTTTCAAAAACGTCAGCCTTCAGGTGCAAGTATCTAAGGCTTTGCGACTCTGGTGTCTATCTCATGATCAGTGTTACGGGGCTAATAATGCTCATAAAATTTGTGCTTCAGAAAATGTGCCTATAGCGCGTCTAATGAAATCACACTGAGATTGATTGCTCTTGCTGTAAATATGAGGCTTTTTTTGCCAGGAGCTGGGACCTTTCTGCGCTCTTACGCTTGCAGGTCTGGAGCTGTCAGCAGCTCTCTGGAAGCTTACTGGAAAATCTGCATGGGCTGCTGTTGGAGTGGCTTCAGAGGAATGAGAGACCTTAATGACTTCAGTTAATTTGGTGAATAGCTAATGAATGTCATGAAACGAGCAGAGGGCTGGAAGATCACACGTTATGTTCCCACTTCTGATGTAACTTTCAAATAATCATATGCAAAGTAATGACCCATTATGGGAAAAAACTCCAACCCTGGACTGTCTAGGGCAAACTCTTCCTGAAGTGTGACTGGGGCAGGAGATGCTAATTTATCTCTATGTGTATACACAAAGAGCCGAAACGGGCTTATCGCTCTAAAAGCCCACATGACAGGGTGTCTGTGCGACCTTCCTCCAGCTTTGACCCTTCTGCGCTCCGCAGGCCGGGCCACCAGGGCCCTCCCCAGGCGGAGTCTGGCCTTCAGCTCCCCACTGCGGCCT
>NW_009697519.1:0-2194 GCF_000703405.1 Apaloderma vittatum | reverse complement strand
CAGATATGGTGGGTGCAGGACCCCCAAGGACGTCGAGATGGGTGCAGGACCCACCCATGTCACAACGTCCCCGCTCCCCCCAAACTCCCCCTTTCACCGAGCGACACCCTTTGCCCCGTGACCGCGCCGGCCACTTCCCCCCGGGGAGAGGGGGGGGAGTGGGTTATTTTGGGGTTATTTTGGGGTTATTTTTCTCACTAATTGGTAAAAAAACCAGAAAAATCAACTCCCTGACGGGAATTCTCGAGAACTTTCAACCCTCTCCTCGTCCCCCGGCCAAAAATTTTATCTCTGGGGCAGAAAAACATCGAGAGGAGCCAAATATTTCCCCGGGGAGGGAGGGGACACACAGATATGGGCAGAAATCTGGCAGATTTCTTCATAATTAGGGTATTTTTTTTAATTTTTTTTTTTCTTTGGAGGGGAGGGGAAGGGGATGTTAAAAGGACGCGACGGCAAAACCCGTCGCGCTCGTGCCGGCGACTCGTTTCTCCTTCCCCTCCCTCCGGGACGCTGCGAGGTAGGAGGTTTGATTCCCCCCCCCCCTTTATTTTTCTATTTTTTTTCTTCAAAACCCCCTAATTCTGCCCATTCCGGCTGTCGGGGCTTTAAAATAAATCAAAAACGGAGCAAAAAATGGATTTAAAATTAAAAAAAAAAAAGAGGGTTGCGTGGTTTCTGAGACTAAAATGCCCCTAAATTGGTGGTTTGGGCCCCAAAAAGTCCCCAAATTGATGTTTCTGAGACTAAAATCCCCCTAAATTGATGGTTTGGACCCCCAAAAGTCCCCAAATTGATGCTTCTGAGATCAAAAATCCCCCTAAATCGGTGGTTTGGACCCCCAAAACTCCCCAAATTGACATTTCTGAGACCAAAATCCCCCTAAATCAGTGGTTTAGACCCCCAAAACTCCCCAAATTGATGTTTCTGAGACTAAAATCCCCCTAAATCGGTGGTTTGGATCCCCAAAAGTCCCCAAATTGATGCTTCTGAGACCAAAATCCCCCTAAATTGGTAGTTTTGACCCCCAAAACTCCCCAAACTGATGTTTCTGAGACCAAACTCCCCCTCAATCGGTGGTTTTGACCCCCAAAACTCCCTAAATTGATGTTTCTGAGAGCAAAATCCCCCTAAATTGGTGGTTTGGATCCCCAAAAACTCCCCAAATTGATGTTTCTGAGACCAAAAATCCCCCTAAATTGGTAGTTTTGACCCCCAAAACTCCCCAAACTGATGTTTCTGAGACCAAACTCCCCCTCAATCGGTGGTTTTGACCCCCAAAACTCCCTAAATTGATGTTTCTGAGAGCAAAATCCCCCTAAATTGGTGGTTTGGATCCCCAAAAACTCCCCAAATTGATGTTTCTGAGAGCAAAATCCCCCTAAATTGGTGGTTTGGATCCCCGAAAACTCCCCAAATTGATGTTTCTGAGACCAAACTCCCCCTCAATCGGTGGTTTTGACCCCCAAAACTCCCCAAATTGATGTTTCTGAGAGCAAAATCTCCCCAAATCAGTGGTTTGGACCCCAAAATCACCCAATATTTTGGGTCAAAAGGGACTTTTTTGAGGCCGTCTTGACCAATCCCTCCCCCAAGCTGGGGCAAAAAAGAATAAAAAGGGGTAAAATCTCATTTTTCTCAATTTTCGGTCGATAACAAAAATAGTAACTTACTTGTGCAATTCTTGACCAAAAAAATCAGCCGGAATCGTTCAACTTCGGGGCAAAAACACCGCAAAAAGAGGCCGGGGGAGGATTTTTAGGAGGAACCGTTTTTCTCCAGAACATCCTTGAGGTCCTTCACCCCTTTTTTTGGGTTGGTCGTTGGTTTTTTTTTTGGACTTTGACAGGATTTTCGCGTTTTCGCAGGAGCCGGGATGAAGGTCTTCATTTTCTTCCTCCTGATGCTCGGTAGGTTAAAAAAAACAAACCCAAAAATCTCCCCAAAACCCCCCAAAAGCCCCTCAACCCATCCCTCAAACCCCCAAAAAACCCCAAAACTTGCAAAAAAACCCAAAAAAAGACCCCACTGGTCTTCTGAAAGTGGAAAATTCATGGGGTGATGGGTGGTCCCGGGTTCATTTTTTCCTCCCATCTCTTCTCCAGGTGCTGCCGTGAACGTCCAATCAGAGCGGGACAAAGGTGGGTCTTCTCCAACCCCAAATCTTGGGCACCCAAGAGCGGCCAACCCCAGT
>NW_009697518.1:0-1363 GCF_000703405.1 Apaloderma vittatum | reverse complement strand
GCCTCCAAAACCTCATTTTTTTACCAAAAAAACCTCAACTTTCCTCCCAAACCTAATTTTTTTTGCCAAAAACTCTCATTTTTTCCCCTAAACTCTCTTTTTGCAAAAAAATATCAATTTTTGCCCCCCAAACCTCTTTTTTTTCCAAAAACTCTCAATTTTTGCCTACAAAAACCTCATTTTTATGCCAAAAATCCTCAATTTTTACCCACAAAACCTCATTTTTATCAAAAAACCCTCAATTTTTGCCCCTAAAATCTCCTTTTTTTGTCAAAAAACTCAATTTTTGCTCCCCAAACCTCATTTTTATGCCAAAAAACTTCATTTTCCCCCCCAAAACTTTCATTTTTACGCCTCAAAAATCTTCTTTTTGTGCTCAAACCTCGGGGGATTTTTTTTTGCCGTTAATTTAAGCCCAAAAAATGCAAATTTTGGGACGTTTTTTGGGGGCAGGGATTTTTTTGGGGCGGAAAAATGCAAATCGGGGAATTTCCCAAAAAATCTGTTTCAGTTTTGGGTTTTTTTGGTGTTTTTTTTCTCACAAAAATGTGATTTTTCGGCAAAACCGACAAGTTCTCGGCACAAAAATGAGATTTTTTTGGGGTGTAAAAGTGAGTTTTTTGATCGAAAAATGAAACTTTTTCGACGTAAATTAAAGATTTTTTTTCGGGGCAGAAAAGGGAAGATTTTGGGGTGTGGAAAAGAAGATTTTTTGGGTATAAACCTGATTTTTTTAAAGATTTTTTGATGTAAAAATGAGGATTTTGGGGCAAAAAGATGATTTTTGGAGGCGGAAAAGTGAAGATTTTTGGGGCATAAAAATGATTTTTAGGGCATAAAAGTGAAATTGTGGAGGGGCAAGAAATGATGATTTTTGGGAAGTAAAAATGAAGATTTTTTGATGTAAAAAAGATTTTTTTGGATGTTTTGGGGCCAAAAAGTGAAGATTTTGGGACCTAAAAAAGGATTTTTTTTTACCTAAAAAAATGATGATTTTTTTTTTTTTGATGTAAAAAAAAAGGGATTTTGGATGTATAAAATAGAAGATTTTGGGAGCAGAAATGTGAAGATTTTGGGGCAAAAAAGAAGGTTTTTCAACATAAAATGATATTTTGGAGGCAAAAAATGAAGATTTTGGGGTGTAAAAATGAGTTTTTTGATGGAAAAATGAAGCTTTTTTGATGTAAATTAAAGATTTTTTTTCGGGGCAGAAAAGGGAAGATTTTTGGGATGTGGAAAAGAAGAATTTTTAGGTATAAACCTGATTTTTTTAAAGATTTTTTGATGTAAAAATGAGGATTTTGGGGCAGAAAAATGATTTTTGGAGGCGGAGAAGTGAAGATTTTTGGGGCATAAAAATGAT
>NW_009697517.1:1856-13556 GCF_000703405.1 Apaloderma vittatum | reverse complement strand
TGGCTGCTGGCCAGGGTCAAACCACGACATCCCAGCATGGCTCATAACCTTTGCTGTTGCCTTGCATGAAAAAATGGTAGCCTTCAGATGTAAATATCTCATATTTTTGCAGCACAGGGAGTGTTAGGCAAGACTTGGGACTGCTGGCTAATCCTGTGTCCCTGTTGTGCAGTTTTGTACTCTACTTTCTCCTATCAAAGGGAATCTTTTTTCTTTTTTTTTTCCCCGTGTCAGAACAGCAAAGAAAACTCAGTAATTTTAAGAGATCCACCCTAAACATTCTGTGTGTAGTCTCTGCTGCTATAAAGGCTGTAAGATTAACCAGAATCCCTGCTTATTATAACAGCTATTGACATTCATCTCTTTCAGTAGTTGTTGATGTAAGTGCTAAATCAATCCAGTTTTCATTGAGTAGGACAAGTGGCAGGAGAACTCTGTTCTGGAAAGATAGGTAACAGCAGTGATGGAGAGGTAAGGTCGTAAAGAACAAAATTTTGAAGTCACTCTCCATTATCAGTTTTCTAGTTCAGCGTGATGCTTAAGCGTAAGATGAATCTTCACAACACAGAGTGCTTGTGTTGAAAACTTTCAAGTTCTTGAGTTACATACAGTTTCTTCAAATCTCAAGGGGTCTTTGGCAATTCATTCATTCATTCCTTCTGAGTGAATCAAAGGTGATGTGTCCATTCGTAATCTGTTAAATTAAATATCCTTTCTTTCTACCATTTCCTTCCTCATTTCTAGCATATAGTATGCAGATCTCCCACACGGCGTTCAATCAGAAATGCGTATGGCAATTTGGGAGGGCATTTAGCCTTCTGTAATACATTCTGCAGGCTGCCAACATCTTGTGACAGATCCAAGCGCACAGGTGGTAGGATTCTGTTGATGTGCAATATGGCTTACCCTGTTTTCCCATGTGGACTTGGAGAGTTGGCCAAACATGGGAATTGGCCCAAATGTGAAAGCTGAGATTTGACTTTGAGAGTTATTGGTAACATAGGCTAGATCAGATCTTTCTTGGTCTAATATTGTGTTTCCAGGAGTGAAACAGGCATTTTGAAAAAATTTGCATTAAACTGATGCTGGGTTATCTGGTTTTTCTACATCTTGGTTTTTAGCCTGCTTTTTTTTTAATTTTATTTGTTTTACCCTAGCATTTTTTATAGCTAGAAACTGCTTTAGGCTTTGAAAGGATTAGGTTAGTAAGAGAACATCTTAGGAAAGTTGTTGTTAGTCATAATTTTTTACCTTTAATTATGTTGTAAGAAAGCCAACACTTTTTTAAGTGTTAGGTGTGTGTTTCCTTGTCAGTCCCTTTTTTTCTGTCCTGAAAAGCAGCTTGGGATATATGCTGGTGCATGCAGTAGACCCACAGCCGAGACCACTCGCTTCCCATGAGTATCAGCCTATCTTCTGCCTGGTTCCTAGCTGGGATTTGTCTATTCTAGTGGTGTTTGGGGTGAAGTGAGTATTGATTTCTCTTTCTGCTAACAGAAATTCCATCATGAAATGAAAAACTTTTAAGATAGAAATACAATTGCGATTGGTAATTTTCTATCAAAAATTCTGTACTTTTATATTTTCACTTTCAGATGGAACTGTCTTTAGCCAGAAAAATGCCCAACAGTGTCAGGTTAATAAATTCTTTGTAATAATTTTAATGGTGGATGCTGTTACAAAGATCCTTTTCTGACCAGGCAGATTTAATTCCATGTATTACAACTGTGACAGCTTGTTTGTTAGCATTACTTGTCTCCCAGCTTGTAATGTTTGGAAGTATGAATAATTGTTGTTACTGTGGAAGGAGGCTTTGAGTTGTGACAACCATTATAGCTGTGTGTTGGTTTCATGAGGAGTGAGTAAATGTCTGTGCAAGTGACTTAACAGCTTAATCTGCTCCCTTTCTCCCAGCACGACACACTAGAGCATTTCTGTATGCACTGCTGCCACCTCTCTCCCCAGCTGCTGCTTCATTGACATTAGTCTGAGCTCTCCGTACATGTTACACTCTTTTGTCGTGATGCTGATGCTGCTGGTTTTCAGATTCTCATGTGAGATTCCACTGTGAGAGGATCTGACTCATAGACCTCTCCTGAGATCCGTTTAACACACTGAACTGCATTCAAGTAGCTCTTGATGCTTGTTAGCATCTTCCATATGACTGACTGGGATCTTATTCCTTAGTCTTGAGATTGTTTATACTATTAGATATGTACATGGTATATCACATATTTATGCCCCTACAGAGTCCCAATTGCTTGTGTTAGGGTTATTTTTTCTGACTGTGTCTCCATGAAGAGCTGCAGAATATGCGGTCTCATGTTGCAGCATGTCCTTAGTGTGTAAACATTTTTCCACTTGCTTTCTTCGCAATTCATCCTTTTGTAATAATATGTTGCACTCTCAGTTTTGTGTATGAGCAATGCATTCGTGTCATTAACTGAGCCTGCAAGAGAACCAAAGCCTGCCTTCAACTCAGCTGACCTGCTAGGTGATCCTGAGCAAGGCTTTTTGTCTAGATGTTTTCATTCTTGAGGAACATTAGGATCTTGCTAAAGAATATGTGGTGTTGGACACCCAAAGTATAAACACTTGGCTGCAACGCCTTTTGGAAATGTTCAAGGCCTCACATGTAGTTTTGAAATGAGGCCCTAGTTACTGGCATTGTTTCAGAGAAATCATAGTCATGAGGTGCTGTAAACCACACCTTTGTATCTGCAAAGTTTACCTGAATTTTTGGTTGGCCAGCTAGCAATGCCAGTGGGGATTTCCACACCACTTCCATGATGTCCAGCCTCACTGCCCATTGACTCTTTTGAGGGCTTGATTCCTGTCGTGGTTTGACCCTGTCCGGCAGCTAGGTGCCCACACAGGTGCAGTTAGTTTTATTAAAAGAACAAATCAGAAAAGAGTAGTGAGAATTAAAAAACCCCCAGATCTTAAAAGGAGAAATAACACCTTCCCCCATCCCTCCGTTCTTCCCAGGCTTAACCTCTTCCCCCCGAGCGGTGCAGGGGGACAGGGAATGGAGTTTACGGTCAGTTCATGTGATGTTGGTTCCACCGCTGCTTCTTCACTATGGAGGAGGACTCTTCACACTTCCCCAGGGCCATTGTGGGGTCCCTCTCACAGGAGACAAGCTTCATGCTCTCTTCTCTGATGTGAGTCGTCCCACCAAGGGCAATTCATCATGAACTGCCTAACGCGAGACACCTCACGAGGGGCAGCCCACCCCTTGTGAGTCTGAGGTGCATTCCTTCAGGGGAAACTGCTCCAGCATGAGTCCCCCATAGCGTCATAAAAGTCCCACCAGCCAACCTGCTACAGCGTGGGCATTCACTCTTCCAAGGGCTACAGGTTCTGGCAGCAACCTGCTCTGATGTGGACTTCCCACAGGCTACAGCCCCCTTCAGGCATCCACTCACTTGGCGTGGGGTCCTCTGCCCCACGGTGAACATCTACACCCTGCCCATGGGCTGTAGGGGAACAACCTGCTTCACCATGGTCTTCACCACGACCCAGGGGACTCTCTGCTCTGGCACCCTCCCCCTTCCTCCCCTTCTTCACTGACCTTGGTGTCTTCACAGATTCTCACTCCTCCATCTCTGTGCCAGCTGTTGTGTCGCAGTTCTTTTTCCCCATTTCTTAAATATATGTTTCACAGAGGCATTCCTCTCCTATCGTTTTACTGATAGGCTCAGCCTTGGCCAGCGGTGGGTCCCTCTTTGGAGCTGACTGGCATTGACTCTATTGGATTCAGGGGAAGCTTCTAGCAGCTTCTAGCAGAAGCCACCCCTAGAGCCCTCCCGCCACCCAAATCTGGCCAGGCAAACCCAATACAGTTCCTTACATAGACCTCCCCAAGTTAAGTTGTATCCTAAGCTTGTGTCAGTTCTTGCTTTCAAGCCAAATTATGAACCCAAAGGAGTGGGCATTTTTGAAAATGTTGACCTAAGTAATTCATCCAAAATCATATCAAAGCCCAGCTGGAGATGAATGAGTAGCAAACGTGAAAGTTAACAAGAAGGTACTCTACTAGTACAAGGAAATTCAGCAAAAGTGTTTGTGCACTGGTAAAAGGAAAAGGCAAAAGTAATGGATTTTTTTTGAGTCTTCACAAACAAAGCCTGATCGGAGACCTACGTGTATGTTGGTGCAGCTGGGGAAGGAATGGTACAGCCAACATCAGAGGAGGCACAAGTCAGAGACTGCTTACAGAAGGTGAATGTATTCAAATCCCTGCAGCTGGATGTGCCCAAGGGTCCTGAAAAAAGTAGGCCAATGTGTTTGTGGGGCTGATGTATAATGTCTTTGAGAAGTTACGGCAATCGGGAAGGTGGCCAGCAAATTCCTGATGACTGAAAATAACAAATGTTTTGCCATTTTTTTTAGAAAGGCAAGAAAGTGGAGGACCTGGGGAACTCATCAACCCAATCCATTTCCATCCCTGGAAAGGGCATGGTGCACATCATCTTAGACTCTGTTGGACTAGATGACTTCCAACCAACATTTTTACGATTCTCTTGTCTGAAAATGGAACCCTGATCCCTAGTTTTTCATCTCTTAATTTCAGTGAAAGCTCTATTTTCTGTCCCTAGCTGTGTTCTCCTAAATGTGATATACACATGATGGGCCTTGAATTGATTTTTTTCAGAGTCAAAATTCCTGTGAACTTTCAGAAAAGTTAGATCAGGTCTGAAGCTACACGTTGCATCTTAGGTGGTTTGTATTTGGTCCGTATTACCCTTAGCAAATCAGTATTCAAAAGTGATTTTTTTCTTTCTGTGAGATCATTGAGTTTGGGTTTTTTCAGTATGTGCAAAGAGAATAAGTGCAGCAAATTTAGTGTCTTGCAGAGATGAGAAAAGTTTGATCTCTTTCCAGTTTATAGTACTGTAACAATTCTTTAACATGTTACAGCATTTCTGGTTTTTATCTCTTTCCCAAGTATTGTGTAGTGGCTGTAAGCTAGGCACAGACTGCAGAACTAGTGAGATTAGTAGTCTGACACATCTGTTGTTCAGCCAGTAGAAGAATGGCTACGGCACTTTAGAGCACTATGTAAGCTTATATACTACTACTTTAGGTATAAAAATATTAAGTTTAAATTTGCCAGTTACACATTACAGTTTCATACTGTTAAATGTTTCAATGTATACTTAAATGCAAGCAGCTCTGAAATGAGGAGAGACTTCGCAGTTTAATGGGAAGGATATTTTTATTGCTGTTTGTACACTTCAATTAAATAGAAGACAGAGAAATTTAAGTCTTATGATTGTATTTTCAGGATGACATAATTAACAATAATTTCTTCTTTCCTAATCTAATGAATATATTTGAGAGATAATATTTGTGAAATGCCAGTGTTCTCAATGAAGTGAAGACAATATTACTACACCAAATGGCGAATTTCACATTCCAGGACTGTTTCTGTTAACTGCTGCCCTGGCAATCTTGCACTGTAGCTCCAGAGCCCCTGTCATCTTTTACTGTAGTGTGGAATGTCGGGGTACACGGCAAGGTCAGGGCTCCTGTCACGTCTGTCAGAGCTAACCAGTCCTAGTTAAATCAACCTGCACATGAAATGAACTTAATTAGCACTGCCATGTAGAGATACACTGGAAAAGTTGGTGTGCCAAGGCTCATTTTCATTCCTCTGGTTCACTCTTCTTGTGCCCTTCCAAGTGCTTTCCTGGTCTTCTGTTTTGATCCAGACCTTGCTGAGAACCGAGCAGACGGGCAGTCCCGGCTGGGCTGCCGCTGCTCCTCTGCCTGGGGCTGTGCACCGTGGAGCCGCAGGACTGGGGCTCACTAGCAAGCCCATCTGAGGGGACAGGACTTTGCAGCAGAGTCCTGCAAAGGTGTGCAGGTGGCACCAGGTAGGAGTTTGCATATGCCGTAGCTGCGACCCAGGGCAGATGAAGCTGTCATGCTATAGTCCAGGTCTGAATGTGCAGGTGTGCTCGCTCGCTGAGAGCCCGACTCAGACAGGACCCTGGCAGGAGTCACTGTACTAGATCCGTGCCACCTCTTGGCTGGGAATCGCCCAAACTGTCCCATTTCAGAAATAAATCTGCTGCAGGAGAGGAAAGGTACTGTTCCCCTGCCTTCACTGAGAGACGGGCTTTATTTTTTGAAAATAAACTTCAGCAAAACGAAACAAAACCCCTAGAAGCACTGTGCTGTTATTGATCAGCTTCAGTGTGCTGCTGCTACTGCTAACTCTGTATTTATGTTTCCTTCTACCCCATATATTGCAGTTCTGTCAACAAGAATGATCTGTGAGGGTGGAGACATGGGAGAAAATACTGACAGGGTCAGGATGTCATTGTGGAGGAAAAGGAATCGTGTTTTATCAAATCCTCAACATCTTGGTCTGTTAGGGATAGATGATTTTTCCCTTACTGCTCTCTGGAATCCTGGTATCCTTCATCCAGCACAATCCCATGGTGTGCAATTGAATTGAGATTCATACAGTGTCGATTGCCATCATAAAGGTGTATTTGACGAGAGTTGCCTGAAAAACTTGCCATCTGAGGGGAGATGTTCACAGGATAAATGCTTTCTCCAGCCAAACCCTGGTGGGTAACTACCAGCAGTATTGGTCATAGTGTTGCCCCCGTCGGGGCAGGACTCTGGCTTCACCATGAGTCAGGGAGGGTCTGGTTGGATTTAGTTATGCTTCTTCTGAAGAAGCCTTAGGGAAATGCTTGAAGCTACAGGTATCCTAGGGCTGTGAATCAGTGCCCTTGGCACTGAGCTCTGCTAAAAAGATCTTTTCAGGGGTAGAATTTTGGTTTTCTCTCGTGTCGTTACAGAAGTGATCAGAATTGGAGGATTAAATGAAAACAAAGTTAATTCTCACACTGTGAATTTTGTAGTAGTGCATTATTTTTCACTCGTTTCACTAGCACATTTCAATTTGCAGCTTTGGAAGAAAGAGGGGCAGGAACTACTCAAGCATCTGTAACTAATGCCTGCTTGTGTCAGAAGTTAATTGTCAGATTGCCTTAAAATATCTGTAATTTATAATGATTGTTAATGGAGAGTAATGCTCTGGCTTGGGTCCTTTCTATGATTATCTTCTCAAATTCTTTATTTTGTGTACGTAGTATTCTTAGTAAGACCATGAGCTTTCTAAAGCATGTACTTTTGTACTAAGAAATGGGAGAAATTTAGTCATATTTGCACACCCTAGTATTCACAAATCATGTGTTTGGCTTGAGAAAGGAATACTGTTGGCAAGTTGGGTTAATTTGCCTCAAGCTTTTAAAACCTTACTTCACATTTCTAAACCTTTTTTTCCCCAAAGCAATGATGACTGCAAACTTTGAGATAAATAGTTATTTGACATTGAGAAAGACATCAAATATTGCAAGTCTTCTAATGAATTCACAAGAGATAGCAAGGCAGAGCATTTTGAAGACATAGATGACTATGTACCTTTTACATCCACTTTTCTAAATTATTAGTAAGTAGCTGTGTACTGAAAGTGTCACTCAGTGGCTGCTCATTTTCACATTCAAGCATCTGTCTTGCTCATAGCCCGAGGGGTCTGTTCTGGGTACAAATGAGGCTTCCTAATTTAAAAGCCTGGCTGAAATGTATCATGCGATCAAGAGCAATATTTTCTCCTTATCGTAACAGAAACCCTTTGTACTTGGTGCTGACACTGTTCCTCGTACTTTTCTGATGGAAGACCAAACGCATTAAATGATCAGCAAAATGATGTTCTTATCCTTTAACTGCTACGTTGACTGATCCATGTGCGCTGCAGCCCAGCGGTGTCCGAGCATCGTGTTGGATGTCACTGCCCCAGCGTAGCCCAGCATTTCATCTCTGCTGCTCTCAACACGTGCCTGCATCTGGAAAGACCTAACATGCAATTCTAAGGAAGGGTCTTTCCTTTCTGTGTTAGTGCGCAAGTGAGAGTACGTGCATATAAACTTCATGGAATCATAGAATCATAGAATGGCCTAAGCTGGAAGGGACCTTAGAGATCATTTTAATCCAGCCTCCCTGCCGCCAGGGACGCCACCTCTTGACTAGATCAGGCAGCACATGGGGACCAAACGGGAGGTGTTGAACCTCTTGGATCTCAGTCCCCAAAATCTGGGATTAATGTGGGAGGAATAGGAGTGCCTTAATACAGTGCTGTGGCTTGTAGTGCTATGGCAATACAAATACTAATGATTAGGTTATAAGTCAAATGTTTGACATTAGACCGAGATTTACAGACCTTTCATGTGCTGTGTAGGGACTTAGGAATTTAAAGACAAATTGCGTTTGTCTGTTCATTTACGTGTTTCAAAGTTCAAGAAATCAGGAAACATTTAACCTGTAATTATGAGATGCAACCATTTTCGATGCTGGGCTTTTTGTGTTTCGTTTTGTTGTGTTTTTGTTTTTTTTAACAAAGTCACGATAAATACCACTATTCTTTGATCAAAACTGAGCTAAACTTGTTTTCTATTAACAGCAAAGGAAAACAATGTTAGGCTCATTCTCTTACTCTTTGTTCTTCGCAGCACTAAAAGTATTTACAGTTTCCAACTCTACAGCATTTTACGCTTCATATTTAATTTTCACTTTATAAAACCTCCTTAATTTCCAGGAAAAGGAAAATTTAGTGTCAATATCTGTAATCAGGGGGATGTGGTATTAAATGTGATACAGGAAATACGTAATTCTGATATACTTGTAAGCCTTTCCTTAGCTACACTGCCAGCACAATGTTTGCTTTTTCATTCTGTGTGCAGTATCTACTGTCTCACAGTGCAGCCTAGTTCAAGCTGTAATGGCTTAGCATGCTATCGAAAAATACGGTGATGCTGGTTACAAACACAAAAAGCATGTGTTTTAAAACTACGAGTAAGTGTATGAGTTTCTCTCCCTCCAAATAATCATTGAAATTGTAAGCTTTTTGCTGAAGTACCAAAGCAGTATAAAGCCTATAAACATTTTGGCCATCTTTTATAGATACGAGAAACTAAGGCATGAAAAGCTAAGGCAATTTCCTAAGGCCCCCCACACACCTTAATACCACTGGAATTGACAGTATTATTCTTTTTTTTAGCTGGTTCTCCTTTCATAGGTCTCTACTTATCTTTATCTTTGTTTAACTTAGTTTTCTCTCTGATAGATTTTTTTTTTTTATCCTTTGAAAATTGCTGAAGGTAGTGATAGGATCTCAAAATCTTGGATCCAAGCACTTGAACACACCAGTATCAGGATATTGGATCCCTCTGAATTCCCCTTTAACCGGCCAGATCTGCATGTTCAGTGTGAACATTTCAAACTCTTTGATTGTATTTCAATTTGCATTCAGATCAGATTGCTGGCCATTTGAAACCATCTACAGATAAAGCTGATTTGAAAGAAACGTCAAGTACACATGTCCAATTAAACTGAAGGTATCGTGCAGCATGTAAATTGAATCTGTCATTCTTTCCAACCTTCCTAAAATTCACTGACTGTATTTAATTCAAAGCAGCTATTTTTGTGGTTTAGGAATGTACCGCAGCAGGGCAGAGGAGAAATGAGCACACGTCTCTGTGGTGCTCAGCTTTGGTGGTCTGAAAATTATGGGTCTCAACATACTTGTGGTCAGTTTAACAGTAGAACATGCAGCATATCTTGTCTTTCTCTGCTTTCCTGCTCTCACCACAACCTGGAGCCTGTGTCCACTTCCTTGAGCCCCAGTGGATGGGTCTCCCCTACCTGCATTACATTCTGCTACCTGTGTGGATTGCATCCCAAAAGCTAAAGCAAAATCAGTACCTAATTTGAAATGTCATTTCAACAGTTTCTTTGTACTGCTTGCATATGGTCATGAGTCAGATGAGGGGGGACACGGTCAGATGAGTGTCCCAAACACAGACTTCAGGTTTGTTTGTTTTTTTAATAAACATTTTGTTTGAAAAGAGGATTAAGAGAAGATGGAGTGACTCAAGTCAAGCTAACATGAGCAAAGTACTTAACCTGGAGGGCTGTGAACTGTGATCTGTGCTTACTTGCAAGGGTGATGGAGAAAATTTCCACTACACTTTCATATTACATGTTTGTGTGTGTATCCCAGATGCCTTTACCTTCCTGTTTCATTTAATCTAATTGTATCCTATCAATAATGCAAAAAGCTACAGATTTCAAAAAATATCTGTCTAATCCAAATTGTTGGAGTGGGAGGCTAGGATGCATAGTCATCATAGAGTTCACTCTGTCACCCGTTAAGTGAGGGGCAAAAAGCTTAAATTTCTTCTCCTTGCCTGTTGCTTGTGTTTCCCTGGCATGCAGTGACTGAGTATTTATCATGTAGAAACTTTCGTAAAACATAAGGATCGTAGGGCTTGCCTTGAAAAGAACTGTGAGTAGCAACTACTCTCCAGTCTGTGAGTGAAGGGTTCTAACTCTAGTGACCTGATTGTAATATTTATAAGCAGTAATTTAAGCAAAGTAAAATAATGGAAGGAAGAATTTTAGCCTTTTTTTTTTTTTAACCAGAGGTTTCGGACAAACTGAGGCTGAGAAAAATGTAAACTGCCTCCTGATTAAGGGCCTTCAATATACAGAGGCTTCCTGGTGCTGTAACTTTAAGGTACAGTATTTGCATTATTAAGGTACAGCATTTATTTATCCCTCAGGCAAAAATGGCTTTCAGGGTGGTATAATTTTCCCCATGCACAGAATAATATGGTTAACTGAACGGGACCAGGCTGTAAAAAGACCTGCAATGGCAGTAGTTTTAGTGGCCCTTTGGAGATTACAGAGTAAACATTTTAAAATCTCGTTTGTAAGAAATGCGTTATTATGGTTTTCGTCAAGCCTAATTTATTGTTAACAGGATTATCAAAGTGATATAAACTGAGGATCATGCCTGCTGGATGTTACATACCCTTTGCTCCCAGTAAGCCTGACAAAAATTCAGCATCATTATTTCACTACCTTATACAATGATGATACTCTCACAGATATAACACTTAATTCTTTAACTCTTCTATAAATAAAATAATTTATCTGAAAGTAGCCCACCTCTTGTTTGGTCTAATTTCTTTTGCCTGGAAATCGGAACTAAACAAGATGTGGTCATTATTTGTTTTTGTTTGTCATGAATTCTAAAATCAATTGGATTTTCTTCTGTACTTAGCATTTAATAATCATATATCTTCAGATATTTTTTTCAGGAATACGGTCTATGTTGCTTAAGAAATTTCAGAGCAGACTTTAGGTCAATTTTTTAGTTTAACTGTCAAAATCTAGGCATATATTTGTTCTTTCAAATTCTGTTTGTACTGTTGAAGCGTGTCTTTTTTGGTTTTAGGCAAAGAATTTAAATCTGGATAAAAGTTGGATTCCTACTGTATATTTTGAGGGTTTGTTCTTCTGCAAAGTGACTTACAAAGCCTTATGTGTTGCAGCTGCTGAAGTGACTGACTGACTGAAGTGTCTGAATCATAGAATCATAGAATGATTTGAGTTGGAAGGGACCTTAAAGACCATCTAGTTCCAACCCCCCCGACATGGGCAGGGACACCTGCCCCTAGACCAGGTTGCTCCAAGCCCCATCCAGCCTGGCCTTGGACACTTCCATGGAGGCAAATGCATTTCTTAATGTGTAATCTAAATCACAGAATCACAGATTTATTGAGGGTGGAAAAGACCTCCGAGATCATCAAGTCCAGCCTATGTCCCAACACCACC
>NW_009697517.1:0-1242 GCF_000703405.1 Apaloderma vittatum | reverse complement strand
CCCCAGCCACACGGTAGCGCTGCAGGGGGTTATTGTGGCCAAAGTGTAGAACCTTGCACTTGATCTTGTTGAACTTCATCCCGTTGGCCTCAGCCCATCGACCCAGCCTGTCCAGGTGCCTCTGCAGCATCTTCCTACCCCCTAAAAGATCAACACTCCCCCCACCTTGGTGCCATCTGCAAAATTACTAAGGGCAGACGCAATCCCCTCATCCAGGTCATCAGTAAAGATGCTGAACAGGACTGGGCCCAGTACTGATCCTTGGGGGACACCACTGGTCACTAGACACCAACTGGATACAGAACCATTCACCGCTCTCTGGGCCCGGTCATCCAACCAGTTTTTTACCCTGCTCCGGTTTAAAACCACTGCCCCTTGTCCTGTCACCATGTGCCCTTGTACAAAGCCCCTCTCCGGTTTTCCTTTAGGCCCCCTTCAGATACTGGAAGGCCACCATAAGGTCTTCTCAGAGTCTTCTCCAGGCTGAACAGCTCCAGCTCTTTCAGCCTGTCCTCGTGGGAGAGATCATCTTTGCAGCCCTCGTCTGGACCCTCTCCAGCAGGTCTGTGTCTGTCCGGACACAATACTCCAGGTGAGGTCTCAGCAGAGAAAAGCAGAGGGGCAGAATCACCTCCCGTTACCTGCTGGCCACACTTCTTTTGATTCAGCCCAGGACGCCATTGGCTTTTTGGGCTGCCAGTGCACATTGTCAGCTCATGTTGACTACCTCATCAACTAACACCCTTAAGTCCTTCTCTGCAAGGCTGCTCTCAATTGACTCATCATCCACCCTGTGTTTGTGCTTGGAATTGCCCCAACCCAGGTGCAGGACTTTGCACTTGGCCTTGTTGAACTTCATGAGGTTAGCCCAGGCCCACCTTTCCAGGTGCTTTTGTGTGACATCCCTTCCCTCCAGCGTGTCAACTGCAACACACAGCTTGGTGTCATCAGCTAACTTGCTGAGGGTACAGTTGATCCCCCTGTCCATGTTGCTGACGAAGATGTTAAATAGCGCTGGTCCCAGTACCAGTCCCTGAGGAACACCACTTGCGTTGGTCTCCATTTGGACATTGAACCATTGATTGCAACTCTTTGAGAGCGGCCATCTAGCCAATTCCTTACCCACTGAATCCTGACTCTTCAATGCGTCCTTTATGCCTAGTTATTCCTGAACTCAGCATTGTATGTGTGGCCAGCTGATCATGGGAACTACTGGGGGTCCTGGTGGACAGCAGGATGACC
>NW_009697516.1:13054-16994 GCF_000703405.1 Apaloderma vittatum | reverse complement strand
ATGATTCTATGATTCTATGATTCTATATGCCAAAAAAGATTGATATGAACTTTAGGAAAAAGAGCCTGCAATATTAGAGTATGCATATACGTACAGCTCTATACAGAAAAAATATGTAACAATATAGAACAATAAATAAATTCTCTAAGCAAGTCATTTTCACTGAGGAATATTTAAGTACCCTTACTTCTTAGTGGTAGTACAATTCAATGTCTGTGATAGTTGCATATATCTGTCACAATCTTACTTCTTTCAGTATATTAACTATGCTTTCAGACTTGTTTGAGAAATAATGTCTTCTGCTACGGTTGGAAAGACTCAGACACTCAGCAGTTTATGGTAGAAAAAAAAAAAGTGAATGAATGTATAGAAAAATAAATTTGAAACAAGATGAAAATTTGGCTGTGTAGCAATACATAAGGAAAAGGAACCACAGGAGGGTATTTGTAATCAGGAAGTAATTTTAATTTTAATGAGAGGAAGCAGTAGACAAGACAGGTCTGTAAGTCACCACCTGGAGGACTTTAAAGGAAGAGGAAAGCTCAAAAAAAGACATACCAGCTTAATTCTTTAATGGATTTTTTTTTTTTTTTAATGAGAAGACAGCAAGGCTGCATAATAATCTGAGGGGCAAAAAAGCATGAGGCACTTATTGTGAAATCCAGGAAATTATGTGTGTAGGAGATGTTATGATTGAGGAAAGACTGGATCCAAAAAGGCTACTGAAGTCAAGATCTGTAAGGCAGATAGAAGACTAATGATCATGACACCCATAACTAATCACTAATCTAATTAACCTTTTTACATTAAATCATTCTTATTGGAACTAGCACTTCTAGACAAATACTTGGAGCAAGAGAGATTCACTATGGGAGAAAGGAAGGGTGAGGATGTCATAGAAGGTTCTTATATAAGAGTCCTTGTAGTGAAACTGTAAAGCAGCAACAATGACTACAGAAGAAACGTTCTTAAAATGTTCAGAAAAAATAATAACAAAATTAGGAGGTAAGACAGAAGAAAAGGTGAAGACAGTTTCAATACTTGTAATTTTTATGCTGTCTCTTTATGTGCATTGTAAATTTCATATTTTTTAGCTGTATTTCACAGGAATCCTAGCATGAATCTTCTTATTCTTGTGTACAGAAAATAGGTGTGCATTTAGAGCATTCCTTGCTCAAACACAGTCCTAACCATTTCTTCTGGAATGAATTTCATTCCTTAACTGCTCTCTGAATGAATTCTTTGTTTTCTGTTATACTGTGAATAATTTCATGAGCTTTTCCCTGCCATGCGTTTTGGAATTAAAATGACATCACAAATTATGCCCTGAGGAGTAGTTCACTTCACTCATTCATGAATAAATTAATATTTTAATGTACCTGATTTTATTGTTTTAAAAATTTAATTCAAATGTTTTACATTTCTAAAAGGATATTTTTTAGCTTTTTACATCCATGACTTCAAGGCACCCTGCATGTTTTTTCCTACCTATAATTTCATTGAAATTAATAGATATATATAAAGGGTGAAAAAGCCTTCAGCACAGTTGCCACTTGAATAAATTTTTAAATCCAGAAATGAAAATATGCATGCAGAGCACCGTTCAATAAATTATTCAAGTAGATGTACTCTGTTGAAAATTTTGTAAGGAAATTTACTAAACAAATAATATTATTAAAACCAATTTTAGTTGATATTAATATTAATAATTTGCATTTTTCTCATTAGTCTGTATTCAAAAAGTATTGTGGATTTGCCTGAAGAAGCTGAGTAGTATGGCTAATTTCTTTATAGACATATGAATTGTCTCACAATTAACAAAAATTCTTCTTTAAAATTTTCATTCAGCCTGAAACAGTTGCATTATATCTTTCTGGATGTATCATCCTTCCCTCACCTCAAGGAATAATGAACAAGAAGGTCAAATAAGCATTAATATTGTTTCTAAATACAGAAACTAATGAAAAAAGTTCTGACAGAAAAAGTGACTCAATTGTAAATACAGCAACCCACTCTCTAGAAGTAGATTCTCATTGCCCTTTCTGCTCTTTGCTCCCTGATCTGGTTTGTAAACTTCTATTATTGTTACTCAGATGCTGCTAAGTAACTCTGAGATTAAATTATTTATAAAAGAAAATTCTAGTTTTATCTACTATAATTCCAAACCTAAGATTAAGATGGTGTAACAGACAGTAGATTGATAAAGATATGACTATGCTGATATATGGCTATATCACTTACTATCTGGCAATCTGATGGCATTTTGGTCTTAGAATGCATAGTAGTTCAGAAGTGAGATAGCCATTCTGAAGAGATACAGCATAATTTCAAGTGATAATATTAGCTTAAATATAATAATTTTACTGATAATCTGAGTTATGTAAGTGACCAATACAGCATAATTTCCATTGATAATATTAGCATAAATATAATAATTTTACTGATAATCTAAATTACATAATTAACCATTAATCTGCTAGAGACTAAATGATAATATTAATATATAGCCCTAAATATATAATTTATTTCCCTCAGAATTTTCTTCTGCCAAGCAAGTCTAAATGAAAATATAAAGCATTTTATAAAGATCAAAATACTTTAGTAAACCTTTAGAAAGTGTTTTCAGTCCTTCCATTTGTCTTGTAGGGCAATAGCAGATATTTGTCTGTGGAATGCCTCCAAAGAAAAAACCAGAATCCCTAAGAATCAAGTGAATTTCAATAGCACTGGAGAATTTGTACTGATTTCCCTGGATCATAAATATCAATATCAGCTTCACATGACCCATTTTTACAGACCATGTGCATCAAGGACTCTTATCAAGGATTACTCAGGGGGACTTCTGTGGTTTTGCTTCTGTGTAGAAACTCCTTGTGATATTCTATTACAAACCATGTCAATTTACATTTTCTGTTACAGTTAATTCTCAGAGATATTCTAATCAACTTTTTGTGGAATTCTTTACTTGCCTACTTTTCTCTGCTACCTTGCCACTTTTGCTGGCTATCCAAATTATTAATCTGCACTGAAAAAAAGAACCACTTTCATTTCAAAGTTGCTTCTTCTGCAGGTATGTAGATAATGAAGGAAAGATGAGTACTGAACTTGGACTTTGAAAGTCATGATATATCACAACGTGTCAGAGAAGCTAAGTAAATTTAGATCATGTTTAACTTCCCAAAACGATGAACCCAAGTCATGTTTACAGTCTGCCATCTAATGAGTCCAGATTGAAAGCTATAGGTTATTTAGTCCAGTTGTCAAGAACAATGAATCACAGAATCACAGAATCGCAGAATGTTAGGGGTTGGAAGGGACCTCTGAAGATCATCTAGTCCAACCTTCATCCCAGCATACCTAACCACTACACCATAGCCTCAACTGCTAGATCTACTAGCTTTGTTTTTGGTGAAATTTTGGAAGTTAAGGCATGAAAGCATGGGTATTTTGTTTAAATGACATTTTTTGCTAAAGAATATGCCATTCCTGACATCTGCACACTACTTCTTCTAGGACTAAATCTCCTGTGAATGGCAGTTTTCTCAAGCTTTCCTCACCTCCTGTCTCCAGGTAGTCATGCTTGTGGAGACAAATTACTATTTTTCCTAGTATCTGATAGGCACCTCCACAAAGTAGAATCCTTTCTTGAGAAAGCAAGGTGAAAAATGTGAGAAAGTTTTACAATTTTATTTCCTTAATATATGTTTCTCTGTAGAAAGAGAATCATAGAATCATAGAATGGCCTAGGCTGGAAGGGACCTTAGAGGTCATCTAGTCCAACCTCCCTGTCATGGGCAGGGATGCCTCTCAACTAGATCAGGCTACTCAAGGCTCCATCCAACTTGGCCTTGAACCCCTCCAGGGAGGGGGCAGCCACAACATCTCTGGGCAATTTATTCCAAAGTCTTGCCGCCCTCGTACTGAAGAATTTCTTCCTAAG
>NW_009697516.1:0-12861 GCF_000703405.1 Apaloderma vittatum | reverse complement strand
TGCTATTCTCATTCACTAACTGATGCTGCAAATGCCTTGTGAGGTGCTATGACAAACAAAAGGAGTTAGGCCATTCTATTATCCTTATCTTTCTCCTGTGTTTCTATCACCAAAAGCAAAGGTGCATCTCAAGAACGGAAGTTACTAATGTTTTCTAAACTATGAAGTATGGGAGAGATTAGGGATAGAGCGAAAGTTCAGATAATGTCAGATAATATAGTTAGGTAAACCAGCTTCATTTAACTGAGGTCAACCCTGTAAACATTCCTCTGTTTAAGCGAGACTTTCAGGTAAATCCTTTTTTGAACTGCAGCAAAACTAAGATCGAAGCAAATTCAGTGAAATAGTATTTCTAGGCTGAAATGGACAGATGAAGGTTTGGATGTCTCTGAAATGTACTCTGTCAAGAAATAAAAAATTGGGTATCTTAATGTGAGCCGCCATAAAAGTGGCTTGGTTAGAAGTTGAAAATTGCTCAAGAACAAATTGCCTGCTGAAAAAGAGTGACAGAGAAAGGCGTGCCAGGCTGGAACTGTGAACCTGGGAACTAGACCTGTGAACTAGCAACATCCTTGAAAGGTGCAATTGGCCTTCCTGAAGTGCAGCCAAGCTATGTAGAAACCACAGACATCCTGAGATACCACTGATAAGCGCAAAACCAAGGGACTATAATGGGAACTTATCATCTGAGAAGTTGTAAAACAGTCCAGAAAAATAAAAAAGCTCAGAAATAACAGAAAATATCATCATTCATTGTCTGTTACAGGTAAAACATAGAAATTAACAGTATTTAATGGCTGCTCAAAGTAGGGTATCTTACAGCCTCTATGTGTCCGTTATAAAAAGCACTTTTTTTCTTTTCCAAAATGGAACTTCTTTCTCTGAGAACTTCCTTTCTGGGAAGCCTGGCTGAATGTAGACACTGTGACATGATTACTTTTGAAGTGAGACTCTATCTATTATCGTATTGGTTTGTTCTTTCCGTACTTCTTTGGGGATGGCTGGGTTGCCCTGTTCCAGGATCAGTTTTCCTGTCCCTTTTTGGGGTAGTTTGGCTCCTTCCAAAATCTAATTCACTTCATTTTTGTATTGTATATAATAATAAAAGTAATCTATACTAAGTATATCTGCAGTTATATTGTGGTAAATTTGCTTCAATAGTGATAAATTCTAATAATCTTTAATATAAAAATATATGACTGCTTGGTTATTGCTGTTACTGGTTGAGGCTATTATTGATTAATACCATACTATTGGTTTGATCAATACTACTCTTTGTAGATAATAGTTTTTAATAGTTTGATATCTAGTCACTTATATAAGGAAGAAACTCTTTCCTGTGAGGGTGATGAGACACTGGAACAGGTTGCCCAGAGAAGCTGTGGAAGCCCCCCCTCCCTGGAAGTGTCCAAGGTCAGGCTGGGTGGGGCTTTGAGCAACCTGGTCTAGTGGGAGGTGTCCCTGCCCATGGCAGCAGGGTTGGAACTAGATGATCATTAAGGGTCCTTCCAACCCAAATCATTCTATGATTCTATGATTAATCATAGGTATACTTGTTAGTGATGATTTTTGTGACATTGGTGGTAATCCGTAATAAATTAGTAAAATTTTTAGGATAAAGCCTTTTTGTCCTTGTGTATTACAGCATCCTGTGAACTCACAGTCACAATCTCTATACACCTGTAAATTGGGTAGCATGTTAGGTTGTGACATATAGTCAGCTTTCTATTGAATTCTAACGAAGTTATCAAACATTATATAAATACACAACAAATATCCATTTTCTTTATATCGTGTTAGATTAATCAGCTTTTTCTTTATTTTTCCTGAGATGCAAAACATGACAAATGTTGCTGAATGATGCCTTTCGTTTTCTAGTGCTGCAACAGCATAAACTCCTTAAAACGTACTGGGGTTTTTTTGTTGTGTTTTTTTTTTTCCCTGCATAATTTACTGTATATAAATTGGTGTATTTTGGAAAATAAAACTGTATGAAAGACTTCTTATCTATGAAAGATTTCTCATCTAGATAGGGCTATTCTATATCTCTTCCATGGTGAATCTTTCACATTAATACTTTTTGAATAGTCTTATATGCTCTGAGAGTACCCTATTGTGGAGTATACTCATGCAGTTGTTCTGTACTGCTGTATGCTGTGCAATATTTTAAAAGTTGTACATTTATCTTATTACATGAAAAACGATACTAAAATGTAAAGAACATAGACCTTATTTGTAAATAAAAATTGCTTTCTTAAGCAGAAAATTCACATAGAGTGCTTAGTTATATTCTGATTTCTTCAATAATGTTACAACCAACACTGGATGGTGTACACATGACTGCTGACGTTTTTTATGCTGAATGTCAGAAATATAACATTATCTTTTATCTTTTATTTTTCTTCTGGTTTTAAAAATGTGATTATTGTTGGAGTTGAAAGAAAGAGTCAGTAAGGATATTCAGATATTAATTAGGAGAAATATGAGAGGAAAACAATAATCCTTCAAGGCTCAAAGGACTTCAGAGGAACATGTGACTGCTAAAATTTCAGAAAGTGAACCACATATTCCTGTGAAGTTGAAAAGGAAATATGAAGGAAATATCATGGAATATCCCTGGAAGAAAGAAAATTAGAGGGATATCATTAAGAAAGACAGGATGTCAAAATGAAACTGAAGGAATGCTAAAGGACAAAAAAAGTAGTCTATTATGGTAAAATTTATATTTAGAATTTAAAGTTACACTTTCTCTTGGCAGTAAGAAGCTCAGAAGGATTATTCAAAATCACATTTAGATCTTGTGTAGTGACTCAAGACTAATAATAAAAAATGTCCTTTAAAGGTTTGAAAATATTACTAAATGCTCTAAAGTTTAGACTGCTGTATTTCTTATTCGGTAGTGTTTTTTTCTCCCTGCTCTATTCTGAAAGAAAAATCATATGGCAGGACTCACTTTCTGTTTATTTATTCATTAAGGCAATGTAAACTGTATCTTAATGAAGTGGAAAGTGATTTCCAGTCTGTAAAACAACAATACAGGATATTTGTAAGGTAATTAAAGTCTTACTGACATCAGCTCTTTGGTGCAACAACTGCAAGCGTAGGAGGCCTGAAAAAGAGTTAATACAATCCTAGACTATATATTTTTGCCAAAGTCATCTTGGCATCACCCACCTTGTCTACTGTTCTCTTGGCTTGTTCAAATCCCACCGTCTTCCTTTCCATGCATTTTACAGGCTGTGCCAATGCTATTGACAAGCCTGACCCTCCGCTTATCTCACTGAAAATCTGAGAGGCTGTAATTTTGACATGCATATGGATATATCTAAGAATCATAGGTTTATCTAATGCTGAGACCCTTCAGTGTGCTCTGGAATGCTTTTTGATAAAGTAGTCACCCAAAAAAAGATGATTTCATGAACATTGCAATTAACAGAGGCAATGCCTCCATGAGAATGATTGTTTCTCAGCTTCTAAAACTTCTGCACCTAAACAGAAATTCATAAAACATAACTTGCAATTAAGTAATAAATGGGAAATTTACTCATTTCAACATCTTGTAATATACAAGTACAGGCTGCTGAAAAACAAATGAACATTTCTGTTTCATATATAAAAAGACTATTGGCTCACAGAAAGACAAACCTTGGCTTTACTTAGCTACATTTTAAATGGAGTGAAGTCACTAAAACATGACCATGGAGCTTGGACTAATCACTTCTGATAGTGACGGACTTTGGTAGCTGAAGGTTGGGAAAGAAAATTAATTATTACTCCCTATTCCAATTCCTTTACTCCTGAAGAGTAAGTAACAGAAATTGACAGCCTTTAAATCATTCACTTTAATCCTTTATTTTCATCCACTTCTAACATGAGAAAATAAGTGGTATTTTTACTTTCTAGAAAGTCTCGAAGTGCCCAAGCCCAGAGTCCTGATGCTGGTTCAAAAAAAAAACCAAAAATAAAAGGAAGTGATGGAACAGTCACACTGCAGCAAGAAAACAAGACAGGAACACCAGCAGCACAGCAGGTAATATGTATTGAACACTGTGGGAAGGAATACTGTGACTGGTCCATTTGGGACAACTCACCCATCCTCTCCTTCCCATAGTCATAGCTGCCCCTCCTACCCTATTGTGGTTACCACACGGTCCAGGCAGCCACAGAAAACTTTTATCTTGGTGCACTCAAACTAGGACATAATATTAATCCATCCAGTAATAAATTGCTTCTCATTACTGTTCCCTTCTTTTTTCTTAATCTATGGTCTATACAATCCAACTGTTTTACACCAGAATGAGCTTCTTATAGATACCTCTAGACATCAGAAAAAAGATTAATATCTTTGCAACCGAGTAATATCCTTATTTCAGAAACACTGTGGTGTGGTTGGGTCCTTTTGTTGGTGTTTTATTTAATTTTCTATTTTCCCACATTTGGTGCACTTTCACAGAAACAAAGAAAAACTGCACAATCACTCTCTCCTCCCCATTTTTAGGGCATCAAGATTTAGTAACTATAATAGCATTCCTCCTAGGAAAGACTATTATATTTGTCTTTAGGCTCACCCAGTAGCTTGGCAGCTCAGCTACTCGAGGGGAGGGAGATAGATTCTATCTTTGGGTAAAAGCTCCCTCTCAAAAGTGTTCTGATTACTTTCTGGACAGGGTTGACTCACCTTAAATCTATTCAGCAGAACGGTCTTAATGGTATTGTAGACTTTGCTTCCATGAAGTTCAGCAAGAGAAATATCAAGGTTCCCTTTCCAAGGTCGCTGAAGGCAATGGCGCATTACAATGCATTTTGCAAGGCAAATCAAGGAAATACAGAGAAAAGTTACATAATCAACCAAAATCTGTGAAAAAAAAGTGTGTTATATTTATAGCATCATCATCCATGTCACTGTATTTTTAAGACACAAAGTAGTCTAACACAGATTAAAAAAATAAAAAAAAAACCAAAAAAACAGACTTAATTACCACTCCTAGTCATTGCATTGCACCAGATGTTGGCTTAATTGAACAAATACTGTTATGATTACAGTGAGGCCTGTTGTAACTTTGGTTATAAGAGACACTGGCACAGATCACCAGTGTCTGTATAAATCAGTCCGGTATCAATCAATAGAATGTCAATGTCACCAGTATATGTAGGCTGATTTTCACAAAGAGTTCTGACCTGTAATATTCTGATTATAAATAGGAGGGATATATGAAAGGCACTTTCAATAGTACTGTAAAAATCAAAAATTTTGGGTTTTATTTTTGTGTTTTGTTTCTTGTGTTTTGTTGTTGTTGCTTGGTTGCTTTTTTTCTCAGGTTGGAAAGGCACACATAGTCATTTCAGCTCTCTGAGTACAGATTGCAACCAAATACCTTATTTGTTGAATTAGCATATGCTGTCATATTATCACATCTGACAAAATAACTTCAAATTTTTGCTCTCAGAAATCAAGGTGAATGCTCTGTGCTCTCCAATATAAAGATAAGGTAATCCAAATTATTTATTAAATAGTTTCACCAAATAGTGTAGCCATAATATCTATGTTACTGCTATATATGCATAACATTACTCAACCATAATGAAAGATTTTATATGTGGTATTCCTCTGGAGTTTATCAATCTCTCTTTGCTGTTAGGTCTGCCACAGACTAAAGAGCTCATTTAAAGTAAATTACATTTTTTAGCATTCTTTTTTTAATATTTTGCAACAACTGAATTATCTATGACAAAAATCAGTTGAATAGCAAAAATATAAAATTGAGATTTTAGATATCCAACTATTATGATATAAAACAACATTAAAAATAGTCAACATCAGGATTATAAAATTACAGAAATCTTCATCTTTAAGACCTCTTCGTGTATATGGGGTTAAAAAAAATCTAATCTGAAGGCTTCTTCAGAGTAAAATTTCACTATGATATTTACAGATACAGGATCATCTGATATATGCCATTATCAGAATACAGTGAGATAATCATCTTCATTTCCTCACTGACCAATTTATGAAAAGAAGAAATCATTGTATGCAAACAGGATAACGGTAAAATGTAGTATGGACCTCCACTCTTTAATAAGGAGATTCAATACTGAATATATGCTGTTTTGAAGGGCCCCTTGAGCTTTGATTATCTTATTGTGAACTCTGTGCCTAGAACCACTTAGCCAAGTCAAAAGATTATCCAGGGGCCTCCCATTCCTACCAAGCTCTGGTACAAACTGTAGTTGACAGATTAAGTTGAAGGGCCCTTCTGTTGGGTGCTTTCGCTGTTTCATTCCTTGGAGTACTCCAGCTGCAAGACACCAGGCTGATTACATATATTGTAAACAGTCTGTCTTGTTTGGAAATTTGTATGTAGGGTAACGAACATTGTAAACATATGTAAAACTTCACACTAAGTTATTTTAGAGCTGCAATTCGGAGCTTGTTAAAATTCTGTCTTTCTGGCCTTTATCAGGCAATGCCATTCAGCTATAGTGATTTCACCAGGGGTGAAATATGCCTTATTCAGAAATGGAAATCCTAAATTCCAGGAACACAATGACACAAAAGGGTCAGGCTCTCCCTCTAAACTATGCATGTCACTTATTCCCCAGAAACTGAAGTAGACATAAAAAATCCAGTTAAACAAAGAAACTGTGGCTAAAATTTAAATTCGCTCCAACTGAGGTGACAAAAATGGTTAGAGGAACAAGCATGCTGCTCCCAAAATGTATAATAATTATAATTCTTTATAATTAGCACATCTTTGAATTTTTAAATATATTTATCTTTTAAAAATATTCAGATCTCTCATTCTCCACAGACCCCCACACTTTCTTCTGTGTAAAGCTAAAGGAAAATTAAATGTTGGCAGTTAAAGTAGCTACATAAGTATGGCAACCATCCAACATTCATACAGGCAGATCTGGAGTCATCTTTACATGTGCAAAAATAGTTGAAAAAGATTTTAGTACTCTAGCCATTTTATCTGGGTAAGATCTTACTCAATGGAAGGTGATTGACAGCAGCTCTTATGTTTGAAGATTTTAACAGAGAATGTGTAATGTCTAATAAATGGTGCTCGTCACACAGTTTATTTATTTATTTTTTTTAAGAAAACCACATGCAGAGCACTCTGGGTCAGATGCATGGGAAATATTTCATTGTCTTATGTAGATGAGGCTCTTCTTTTGTACAGACCCACTATATTTACCATAGTAATTGGCAATTGTTGCACAGAATGTCACTTCTGCCACAGAAACATGACCACTGGAGATTTAATGGGCTGAACCTATGTCGAATAAAAAACTTATGTCAAAAAGAAACACTTTTATTTATTGCTATGAATTTTGTTAAGTATCCATCAGTGTGCATTTTTTGTTCCATGAGGCTGGTTCATGTGAATCAGTCAAATATAATTCACTTCATTTTCAGCTGTATCTGAGCTCATTGCTAGTATTTCCTCACAGCTTACTGAAATGTGCATTGGGAACTTAGGTCTTAAGAATAGTCCTTAAAAGGTGATGAGTCAGACTACAAGTATTTTAAAAGGACAATCACTGTAAGATATGCCACTTTGGAATAATAAATTTCTATCAGAAGTATTCAGACTAGATGTTGGCCTCACTTACAGTAGTGTCAGTCAAGGATAAGTCTTCTGAAGCCAGTTCAATTATTCTGGATTTAAATCCATATATCGGAAAACACACAGTGGTTCAGTCCTCTTCATAAATAACCAGGGTGTGCTCATGCAGTCTTTGTTCAGAAAAACACATATTCAAGTAAATATATAGAAGTCTGTGCACGGGGAAAGGATTATAGATGATTTCAACACAAATAATTTAATTCTAGCTGAAGTTCATTTGCTCTGACACTCCCCAATACACCTATGCATAAATATACACATATACTCCTGTAAAAAAAACTTAAGAACATCAGCTTTGTGCAACGTGCACCACTGAAGATGGGTGGTAAAACAGACATTTTCTAAACCAGGGGCAGGCAAAGAAACACTGGTGAGATTTGTGCCCATGAATTACAACAACGCCCACTCTATGTTTTCAGCCAAAACCTTTGGACCCCCTGTAAGACAAAGGCACTTACCCTAAGTAGAATAGAAAATCTAGCAGTTGAGAATTTTACTAATTTTATTAGCTTTTTACATCAGTTGTAAGCCTAGTATAAAATCCTCTCATAGGAAAAAACTGAAGAAAATCTTGTTTAAAACATATATCATAAAAAACCCCTTCAAACGATGAAAACACTGAGGAACTTCTTGCATTTATCTTTATTCAAAGATGTAATCTTATTCATCACTTTACTGGTTTTGATTAACTCTGAGCATTCAGCAAGGTACTTTGGAGTACAATGGAGCTTTTTTCTATCTGGACAAAAATTTATCTCCAGAGTAACATCAATGAGCCAAGATTAATTTTATAGTTTTTTTGCCTTTCTATTTTTGCATAAGAATAGAATTTTGTTTATTGCCCTCTCTGCCTTTCTATTCTTAAAATTATTATTTATTTAAAATATTATGTGTAATAAATCACTCATGACAGAAATAGTAATAATATTGACCACACATAAATATTTATCATTGTGTTTACCATCATGCTTGCTCCCTTCCTGTCCTGCATACAGTTCCCTGCTGTGCCTGCAGCATCCAAGGAGAGAAGAAAATCTATACACCACCGTCACCTGAGGGATTTTCGCAGTAGAAATGGCATAGATATAGTGTGGCAAATGCTAGGGACAAAATACTAGTCTGCCTCGAGATACAAGACCTTGTGTAACTCTTATGGACTTCAGTAACCTTTGGTTTAGGCCTGAAGGAAAGGTGAAAGCAGAGAATCATCAAAAAAAACGCTTTCAAATGTAGTTTTACACTAAAGTGTGGACATACTTGGCCTCAAAAAGAGGCCAAATGATGAAGCACACTGTTATTTTAATAATTTTAATAATCCATATCCACTCACCATTTTTAAGGAGCCCATTAATTTCATTTTCTACCAGATTGGGTAGTGTTTACTGCTAATACCGCTCAGTTTGTGTTTTTCTGTTATTCCATGTATTCACACAACAGCATTTCTGTGGGTCTTCTCATCAATCCAGGGTTGATACTCTTTTAGTTAACCAGTACAGTTACTCAGCCTATGGCTCAAGATTAATTTTTATGTTTCCAGAACTTTATTATAAATGACAAAATTATATACCTTCTTAACCTATGCAGGAAATGAATCACTGTCTTTGCTGATAGGGTAAAGGATTATGAATTTGCTAAGTAATAAAAATACAGGTATGGGAATGTCTTAATTTGTGGGATAGAAAACGAATGCTCTGCCTAACCCCTAAAATCTGCTTGTTTCTTATACTGACAAGTTAGTTTCTGGGTCTCCATCTTACTAAAAACTGAAATCCAGACATCAGACAAACAGCTTCAAACCTGCAAGTTAATGGGAAATAAAACTTACATCTTTCTAGGAGTTTATTTTTGTTTTGTTAAACTGATTTCACAAAAATAACAAAGAATCCCTTAAGTCTGAGGTTTTCTGTCTTTTTTTAATTAAAACTTAATTATTTTGAGAACTGACAAAATGAATTTGCTTACTTGTGTGCACGGGAGAAAAAAATGCTAAACTCTCAACCTCCTAATTTAGAAAATCAATTTACTCATTTTGTAATATTTTATGCATCAAACTTATTTTCAAAATATTATTCTAATTGTGGAAATATAGATTCTTTTGGAATTTTTTTGTATACATTAAAGCTATATGGAGTAGTAACATATACTATACCAAATTAAACTACTTACCCACAGTAAACATGAGAGGTTTCAAATATTATTTAGAAGTACATGTTTTTTTAGTTTTTCTTGTTACAAAATCTGTCCATCCTTCTTTGAACTTGTTTTAGTTTACACCCTTTTCCCTCAGTCACAATTCATAGATTACGATTGATCTGCAGATCTGTACACTTTGATGGCTTGCAACTTTTTATCTTGGTTACATCAGCATCTATTTTATATGCAAGTCCTAGAACTGTGACTTCATCATATCCATGTCCTGCCACCAGATACAGAAGCGCTTTGTTCTGCCTCTTTTCATGCTGAAGGAGTTTTTCCTAGGGGTTGCTCCTTGTTCTGAAACATGAAAATGTGTGAAGCATAAAACTCCAGCTGTGAATACTTACCTCCCTGCAGTGTTAAAAAGTTCAATATACAAAACACCTGGTTTCAAGTAAAATGTACACTAAGATATATGGCAATGAGACAGATTTAATATACCCCATAGGGCCCTCAAGCCGTTTTTAAATTAAAGACACAAATAGTAGTTTGGCTTTTTTTTTTTTTTAATGAACCTTTACTATTTCACAAATAATGAATCAATACCTCTTCCAACTGAAGAGAAAGTCATAAAGAGAAAAGTAACTTGTGGTGAGTAGAAAGGATGAGGTTTCATTGTTATGGAAAAAAAAAATTGAAATATAAAGTTTACATTATGAACAGAGAAGAAAGGTTTTGTCCTATGCAAAAAAAGGTACAGTGGCAGCCCAGAAAAAAAAAAAAAAGGTAATATTGACACGAAGATTCGTGGTATGGCGCAGGTCTACAATTTGCTTGAGGTTTATTGATTTATTTTTGTAACAGCTCAGGTAACCAAGCATCAATACATTGACATGTTGATTCCTATTGGAAGGTGACAATAGATAGAGCTGTTTTTTCCTGTATTATAGTCTGCAGATATTATTTTGTCTTGATATTTGACTGTACTGTTTTGATGCCCAGGAGTATAGACATGCCTTGAAATAATTATCAAAATGTTCACAATAAAAATAATAAGGAAATTTGAAAAATTCTAAGTCATCAAATGCAATATGACTTTATACAACAGATACAGATGTCATTATTATTTCTTTTGTTGCTCACAACCACGTACTGATTTCTTTCACCATTATATCTTGCCTATTTAGTCAGCTTTTCCTCTGGACAACAGCAGTTTTGTCTTCCAAGGATAACATGTGTAACGAGAGCACAATCTTCCGCAACATATGGGTGTACCATCAAAAATGCACTTGTATTTTTCAATCATCTATGTAATATAGGTTTCAAAAGGGTAGAGTTCTGACGTATATTAAGCTTATCTATAAACTTAAAAATTGAAATTTTCAATACTTTTTTCAGAAGAATCTTTAGGACTCAAGCATTTGATTCACTGAGGACTCAATATAACTGTGCAGCTAACTTACAGTGCTGAGAAATTTTTCATATGATAGATGATAAATTTTGGAGCCTGTGGATAAGCCTGACAGATGATGCAGGAGACCAGCTGAGCTTCATCCAACAGCTGAAATCCACCTCTGCATTATTGTCCTGGTTTGAGCTAAATAGAACCAATTCTCTTCAGTGACTTTTTTGCTTCTCAATTCCGTCTTTTCTCAGAGGCTGCACTTTCTGAAGTCAGCAGCATGCTTTTGCAGACAGTGTGTGCTACTGGCAGTGGTAACACCTGATGTTTACAGTTACTGCCTGGGACTGGGATGCAGAAAGGCTCTTGCTGATACTCATTCCTACAGTGACCAAGGCCACTACTGGATCTTGTGTGCCACGCCGGGGGTGCCAGAAAGTAATAGGGGTCACAAGAAAGTAAAAGACTGCACCTCTGAGGAGCTGCAGACAGGACAGGTGACCAGCAAGAGTATTCCACTCCGTATACATCATACGCAGTAAAAATCTGAGGGATCATGAGGAGTTAAACCTCTTTTTGTTTCTTCTTCAGTGGTTGGCACCCAGGGAGGACTCCATCCAATCTTCTGCCTTTGATCCCAATCCTGATTTCCTGAATCCAGCTCCCATATCCAGCTCCTCTCTGCTACTGAGTCTGGGACTTCCTGGTGCCACCTGCTCTGCAGCATCAGTATGGATTGCTATCGGGGGAGGGAGTCAGTTTGATATCTGTTTTATATATATGTGGATAGTTTGCTATTTTTATTATTTCCTTATTCACTAAAGCTGTTATAATTTTTTTTTTCCAATCTATAAGTGTCTCTGTTTCATTCCATCTTCCTTCCCATTTGGGGAGGGAGAGGAGGTTAGAGAGTGTTCATCAGTGCTTAGCAGCTGGCCCAGCCCTAACCCATGACACCTGTCCACAGCTAAGCCAAGGCCAAAAACAGATCTCTTGAAAGGCACAGAGAGCTTTTTCTCTATGGGAGGGTGCAATCACAACTCAGATGAATTTTTCTTCTGACTCATGACTATGAATTTAATATTAAAATAGCTCTTAAAATAGAAGAGTGTCTGTCAGGTGCCATTTCTGAACTGTAATATAATGGTAACTGGATATGAGTACTGTTAAAGAATGCAGACATGAAGCATAGACCAAGCACAAGACTGTTATGCAGAAACTAGTAACAGACTCAGGAGGAGAATTCATGGAGGCATTTCATGAATATGCTAAAGAATTTTACTAAACATGTTTATTTTGTTATATTTTCCATTTTCAGTTGTCAACTACTGAAAAATCAGCAGGGTTCAGTCATATATAGCTGGTGTAGTCTGTGCTCTGTTTCTACTAACACTCAAGATTTGCTAACTCATAAGTGTTAAATATTCTCGTCTTAGTGGTCATCACTGTAAAGTACATTAATTAATTTAAAGCTTCTGAATGAAACTATTGCCTTTATGTATCTCTGCAGACGGATGAAGAAAGAAAGAAATAGCTGTAGTTAAGCTATCATTATTAAAGAATACTGCAGTAATATAAAGTTAGTCTGTGCATTAAAAAATAAATCAAATCACTTCTTTATGTTTCTGAGAAGTTCAGTAGCTATGTGTATACTCTTAGCATGTATTGAATTAAAAATCACAGAATCACAGA
>NW_009697515.1:0-36275 GCF_000703405.1 Apaloderma vittatum | reverse complement strand
GGACTGGGGTTTAGCTCAAACCCAGGACATATAGTAATACATACTAAGAGATGTTTGGTTTTATATATATATAAATTTGCACGTGGACAAGCAAATGTGTGGTTTTATATCTGTATAGCCTAAAAGGGGGAAGCTAAATAAATGCAACATGAACAAGGATATTTCTTTTTGGTTTTTTTGGATATATCTAACACATATTCAAAGGACACTTTAAATTTTGTTTCTGGACTACTGTGACTGCAATTCTATCAATGCTTTATATAACAAAGATAGGCAGCCTATTAGATGGTTTTGTTCATTTTCCCCAGGAGCAGCTCAGTTGTCAGAAAGGTTTCCAAAATCCGTTCCTCAGTTCTTTTTTTGGGAATTTCTCTTCTGCAGTCCCCTAGTCATTTTAAGTAGATAAGCCGGATATCTAAAGATGTGTTTTAATTCAGATGATTTGATTAAAAAATATGTGGAGTTAACACCTTCTATATTTCAAAACTTTTTTAGTAAACTTCCTTGAGTAACAATATGTGTTCAAGGTGTGGTGAGGACCTCACCCCTAGCTAATATATGTGAACAGTAAGAATCTAAATATAAGACTTGAAGCCATTTTTTTGATCTGGTGGTAAAAGAGACTCCTAAAAGATAAATTGAATTTTTAATGCTGTCTGGTTAATGAACTGGTATTGAAGTCATTATCAATTACCAACAAAATGACTTCTGACTCAAAAATTGCTGGCTGCATTTTCTGAAGGTAGTATCATGACTTCTGTATTTTAAATGCAGTTGTGCTGACCCTAAATAAAACACAAAGATTGCAGGATTTTGGATGCTAAACTGCTTATTGGATTTCAGTAGAAATAGCTCTGCTTTAATAAAGAAACTAAGAATATGTGCTTGAGCTTGATGTGATATATTGGAAATGAAGCTATGTGACCTGAGATTTTAAATTTTGGAGGTCTGATTCCCTATTTAATGCATGAAATAACATGATCGTGCAAGAAATATTAGCTTATAGTGTTTGAATAACAAAGTTTTGCATCTTTCTTAATAGAGGCTATAACAAAGAAACACATTTTAAATAGAAAATGTTCAGCACTTCAAAGGTGAATATACGAATACCATGTGCTCATTGCGTAATTGTGGTTGATTTATTTTCTTTTTTAGAGACACTTTTTATGCCAAGTGGCACCAAGAATTTAAATCGGCTAAGATAATGTAAGCAAGTTTCTTCATTGTTTAGCCTATTCCTTTATTTTTCAGGCAGCTTCTTGTTTTGTGAAGACACAATGTGAAGTCAGAAATTAAACACAAAAATGGTTGGACTCTGTGGTCCTAAAGGTCTTTTTCCAACCTAAATGATTCTATGATGATGAAGTGAAATGTGTATATATATAAAGCTGATTCCCACACTCTCTCTCAATGAACCTAGCCAGCTCTTAAGCCCTAAGCACATAAAGCAAACATCTTTCAAGAAGCTGGAATTCAGAGTATATGATGACAAACAGATTTTCATTCTTGTATGACTAATTAGTGTATGTGAGAGACAGATGGCAATGTGTAAATTTGTATGGCATTAAGGGATATAAGGATGCTCTAACATCTAATTGAATTAGATCTTAACGTGGAATTTTGATTAGATCTAGTGTTACTTGTATTCAAATAAAAGGAAAGTTCTGGATATCTTTTATAATTTGATTGATACCATTTCAGAGACTACTTTCCCTCTGCTACTCAGACTGCTAATAAAATCACTGACTTTTTTTCACAAAGGCAAAAGCTGCATTTTTTGAAATATTTTGCATTACAGTACATGCACAATGTTTGGAAAGGTTAGTCACCTTCATGATCGGTCAAAGAAAACTTTTGTAAAACAAAAGTGGTATGAATAGGGAGCGTTGGGTTGTGAGTACATTTCCCTTGGTAGTGGTAAAAGACAGCATGGATGTAGTTTCCTGATCCTGTACAGTCTTAAGCAATGAAGTGTTTGTAGCCTGTACTTGATGCACAGCACGTATTCTAATGCAGTTCCCTGAATGTTCCAAGGTCTTGCAGAAATGAGGGTTCAACATTGCCTTGAAAAATATACTGCCTGTCCTATGTATCACCTTAGGAAAGAATCATTCAGAATGTTTGTTTTACTTAGTAAAAATTAAAATACCATTTAATCACACCTCGATATTGCTTCAGTGTAAAATCATGTGCATTAAATGAGAAGATGCTTATTGTAATACATGTGCCTTCCTTCAAAATTTCATGTCCCTTGGGTACTTTAGCTCTTTTGAACGTCTTTAAATACTGGAGAAGTGTCAAAAAATGTTTTGATTTTCATTTTGAATTACTCTATTTTTGAAGGGTTAAGTGACATGTTCACATCCATTCCAGACTTATATATCAATCTATATAAATCCCATTGCCAAAGCTCTCCACTATCTGTGTGCAAAGCAGAGTCACAGTAAGTTCTCCTGGATCAATAAGCAACTTTTCAGTTGAAACACTCCTCTCCCAAGTGGGTACAGCAAGATTGCTAAGTGACTGCTAGATTGCTGTTACCGCTGGGTAGTTGCAGTCACTTCAGCCTGACAGAAAGCAAAGCTTATAAGGTAAGCAAGAAACTGCACAGCTAGAGGATGATCATGTGTATGCCGTTTTGCAACAATTTTATTTTTATTTTGGGCTTCTCAGCTCTTGCTGTTGCCCTTAGCATGATCAGAAAAGGTGTATTTAATTGTTCTTCACTGAAGTATATAGCTGTGCCTGTTCAAGCCAATATTAGCACTGCATAATTAAAAAAGCAGTGTTTGACTTCTCCTGTGTGAAGGGATATGTAGGCATTAATGGTCTAAGAGATTTTCCTTCTTCTAATCAAACCCAAAATTCCAAACAAAATAATAACAATAATTACAAACATATGGTATAAAATACTAATGTAGGGTCTGATGGACCAGTTAAAATACAAGGAATCTGGTAGTTGAAGACAAAATTTCTTTACACATACCAGACAAGGGTTTTTTTGGATTAAAATTCTGTGATTACAGGTAGTTCTAAACACAATTTATAGCTGAGACAATTTTACACAGTGTAAAATCATAGTATTTGATTAAATCAAATTCTTTTTTACTTTCACCTACAAACCAGAAATTAAACTGAGTAATCTGTGGTGAATAGCTGTCATGAAATTCAGTTCCCTAGCTGGCTGGTTGAACTTCCATTCCCAAGTGCCTCTGGTTTTCACTTGTATGAAAGCCAATTATTTGGAAGTTATGCTGAGGAAATGGAACATCTGCAACATCAGAGACTATATTTTCAATGCAGTTACTTCATGCTTCATTGCATAATGGATATACAGATTTCCTTAAGACTTTTTCTGTTGTTTGATACCAACTATCTATTTCTACAGTTACACAGAATATGAAAATATAGAGCAAAGCCAAAGCTGTTATCTGCATTATACCTTATTTTTGGAAAACCTTTGTATTTTATGTGCTTTTTAAAATATTTTTTCATTTAACCTTGCCTTTGTCAATTCCAAAACATTACAAAATTAGTATAAGAAACTGCTAATAATCACAGTTAAAAAATTTAGTGACTAACTATTCTGAATATTTAATTCTCTTGAACAATGTGCTTCAGAAGAATCATTATAACACTTAATTCCCCGACATTATCTGTTATTTACAGAAGCTATTTACATTGGCTTTTCATATTTTTACATTGGCTATTCATGCCAATGTAACCTCTGGCATGATAAGTGGGTTAGTAAATCCAAAACATATGTGCCCTTTTGGTAGCAGATGGCAAAGCTAGTGTCAGTTGAGACGCACTCTGAATTCTCAAGTGACCTTTAAAAAGTTCATAATTACTGAAGAGACTACTGTAGCATTTCTCTTTCAGAGAAGTTCAATATATATAATAAAAATAAACATACAAGGAGAAATACAATTATTTATACCTTGTTGGTTTTACACATGGAATGGATTCTATTTTTGTTCAAGTCAATAGTAAATTCCGGTTGCCTTCAGTTTTGCTGAGATTTCATTCAAAGGCTGTGTACTAATAAAAACATTGTGAAAATACATGAATGATATTTCTGATGTACTTTGAACACTTCATTTTGTGAATTAGGAAAAGGCCATGCTTTTCTTAGTTTCATTTTATCCTAAGTGTTTCTCCTTTATATCTAGAAATATCTGTTCTCATTTTTATTTTTCTGGAATAAATCCAAGTATTCTTTGTTAAAATAGGATTTTACCATATTCTCCTAGGAATCACTACAGTGATTGAGTCTCATAATGCCTTCGCGTATTTCACAAATTGCATTTTCGGCCTGATGTGACACATTGTAATTTTATCATAAGAAAAAGCATTATGTTTTGAATTTGAAGAATTTCAAGAATCTGCTAAATTTGAAAGTAGCACTTTAAAGATTCTGAATGTATTTAGATATCTGGTTTTGAAGTATTTCTTAACACATTAAGCAAAAGGATTGTTTTAGACCTGCTTAGACTTTGTGTCTAGTTTTATGGCAGTGGCAGATTTCATTAGTAATGCAGAGCTAGGTAACCAGTAAACTTCAGTTTCATGATTCTTTGGATCACTAGATATAGTTTAGATCACTAAATATATTTTGATTATTTTTTTTATTATGTGCAAGGCAGTGTGTGGAGTAAAATGGAGCAATAAAATTAATGGCTTTATTCTCCTTCTCTGGAAATTTTGAAACTTACTTTTGGCTACCTATGCCTTTGATTCATATAATTTCATTTGATTTCTGCAACTATGTTTTCTAAAACCTTGAATAAACTTTCTGTAATAGTCTAAACTTCCTTTAAGCATTGTGACAGCTCAGAAGTAGCGGGTACTTTAAATATGAAAGTGCGGTGTAGAGTTTCTTTTCCATTACGTTCTTTTCATGAACGGATTGCGTAGATGGCTCTTCTTGTTAGCAGTAGTGCTTTTCCATACCTGATTGCTATTCCAAGTGTGTTTTCTTCCTCAGAGCAGTCAGAAATGGTAAGGATGAACAAGACTGAGGAAGTCATCTAGTGCCTAGGGAGTCTAACTTTATATTTGGGAAAGGAGGGAAAGATAACAAATCTGTATTTCATGTTCTGCGAGGAGAACTGTGGAGAAAAGCAGAATCTAGGTTTGTGGCAATTGTTTAAATGAACATACAAACGTATACTGAACGGCACTAAGTTTAACATTGGTAACTCTCTGGAAGTGTAGTCTAGTTTGCTAATGGGAGTTGTGATAGACTTCAGGTCTATTCATTAGAAGATAGTTTCCTGCCTTTGATTATTTGTTGTTTTTTTTTCCTGTAGAAGTCTCCATTGATTTCAGGAGGAACTTCAGTACATGCAGATCAATGACAGGATATGTACTGGTGATGTAGCTGCTAAAAGCAAGTTAGTAATTTATAGTGGACTGTGTGCTCCTAGAGCTTCTCTGTGTCTTCAAATTGCATAGGCTGCAGGAAACCAAAGAAATAAATTGTTTTGGAAAGAAAAAAACACAAAACAACACATAATTGTTTGCTTAGGCAGATATGAGAAGGAAGCAGTAAAGAAAATATTTTGGGGGGAAGGAATCTATAAGGCAATATAATTTTCCTGAAGAGAAGAAAGGTACCAATAATTTCCTTAAATTTGTTTTAGGGCATGCCAAATTTGTTGTCTTTTTCCTAACACTTGGTGATGAAGAAAATTCCTCTTATGAAGAGATTGCTGTATGCATTAGACCAAGTTAAGAAAATTGATCCTTACAGAACAGTTACCCAACCTGAGAGAATAAAATTATCGATCTTATCTGGAGTTGAACCAATATAATAATTACACAGATCTGTCCCTTTTAATAGTGTTGGGGTTTGTACTTTCATTTGTAAAATTCTCCAAATGGTTTTGGAAACGAACTGGTTTACCCTCATAAAAATTATGTCTGTGTTTAGCTGAGTTAGAAGGAGAATTTTGTTACAGATTACCCCAAATACCACCTTTTCTATTGTAACTACGATTACTTTTACAGAGCTAAATAAGATAGAGCTGTGAAATTTTAAACATGTGCTCTCATACCTGTATAATATCTAAAGGAAATACTAGTCTCGTTAGACACAAGTTGATAATCTCTGCAACTTATTTCAGTGTAAATGTCTGTCTTCAGTTTGCTGTTTTCATATTCAAATTAGATACACAGAATCTTATGTTTAACCAGAATTCCCATTGGAATAATGGTTGCCATTCACAAAAAGCAAGTAGTTCTTTCTCACGAAAAGTTACATGTGCACACAGGTCATGTGGAATACAGCTTCTTTTAAGCAGGTTATCTCATATTATTGCATAATTAACCACATTTGGCCTCAGTTGAAAAACTGAGATGCAAGTTCATTAAGGTAATTCGGAATTAGATTTAAGAAATACTGTACTAAGTAGTGCAAGTACAGAGACTTTTTGTGTCACAGAGATCTGCGGATCAAGTTTCCTGCCTGTTTGGCTGCAGTAGAGTACAGGACTGGGGGAAGTCTTCCTGTGGTTGTTAATAGAATATCTAGTTTTTCCAGCAGAGGCTGATGTGAACAATTGCTAAGTGACACTGCTATTGATATAAAATATTTCACCTTGGCTGGCAACACGGGATTGCCGATGCAAGAAGGTTTTGAGGTAGCATGATAGTGCTATAAAATGTATCAAACAGATCATTTTCTGGCTGAGAGTACAGTGGCACTTTTGCTACTTCTATGAGATCTGTAAGTAAAGATGCCTGAAAGAAAACTGAATTTTCAATAGGTGAATATTTGGGGAAGTAAATTCATTTGGTATTGCTGTTAGGGTCAAGGCTATTTGTTGCAGGTGGAATCTTTTCTCCAAATGTGTTGTTCTTTCATTACGTTAGGTAATATATGTAAGTGTGGGAGTGCTCATAGTGAGGAATGAAAAAATTTCTGATGTTAGTAGTCTGCTTACATTTGAAACTGCAACTGATTTTCTTAATTATGGGTTAGTAGCATATTGTAAAAGCATGAGGCATTAAGCAGATCACTTTCACTCAAACATCATTTGAGTCATAACTAAGCTTGTACACCTTAGTTTGTTTCTACAGTTAAAATAAAACGGTACTGTTGCAGTAATTGTAGTTTTGTGGTGTTTTTACAGTTGTTTGTCATTGTTGTCCTAAAATCCATGTGATAATGCCAGGCTGTATAGAAACAATTTGTGGAATGTTTTAATTGTAAATGGACTAGTGAGAGTAGTGTGAGTATAGAGAAGGTTAGGCTGTGCTGCCTGATTAGGCCATGGTCCTATGCTCACATTTAGAAGAAGTAGCCTTGAGTGCAGAAGGGAGGTTGAAGGGAAAGCTAGTTGTTTTTGTTTGTCGTTTGTTTATTTTTTTAAAATTAAATTCTCTGAAAGCTTGAACTATAATAAAAGTTTCTCTGCAGATTCTTCTGATTAAAAAAATAGAATACCTAAAAGTTCTACTATAATCTGAAGTATTTGATAATGAGAATTTTAATTCTTTAAGGAGCAGCACATCCGAACTAACAACCATGTAAGGTCATGGGACTGAGTGTCAGAGACTGATTTATACCAACAAAATATCAAAAGGCTTGTATCAAAAGGCATCTATTGAGATGCGTCTGACCCTGTTATGGTCGGTCAGATACTGAGTTCCAGTTAAAATACAAGTTTAAAATCACCTGAGTCACAATACTTCTACAGAAGTCAATGAGGCAGCCTGTAGTGTCTTCACTGGTGTAAGGGAGCTTGTCCTTCAAAGATGCTTTTAGGTTTTGTTGGGGAGTAGTGCATACTGTAAATGATGGCCTTATTATTGATTAAGACCTGTTAAAAATGTGAGACAGATAAATAAAATATAAATTGCCATCTCTGTAGCCTTTTTTAGGCAATTAAATTGATAAGAATAATAGTTTCAGCTGAGATACTGCATTTGGCTTCAAAAGGTCTAGCACTGGCGTCACATGATAGAATCCTTAACTACTTCTGTCTGTTCTCTGTTACTATTTAGGTACTCTTAATTTGTTGTCTTACTTCCATGATCTGACAGTGTAAGTTACATCTCTGTTGCTCAGCTGCTAAGTGTATTCCCCATACTAGAAATTATTTATTATACTGGCACATGGTATATCATCTGTCATGTCTAAGTGGAGGAAAGATCTTCCTACAATGTATTTTCTGCTCTTTAATCTTTCTATGGAAAGCTCCAGCTTTCCCCTCAGACTACTAAAGAGCATGCTTGAAACATTTCTTTTAAGCTGTTGAGTTCTTCCTTCCCCCATGACTGTATTGGGTGCAGAGGAGCACATTTGCGTGCTTTGGAAATACAGCGCTACAAGTTAATCACATAATAGTTTTTTCAAATGTTTCGGGGTTAAATATAGTTATTAAAATCTGAGTTGAGTATTTGAACATGAAAGACACTTCAACTCAAATTTTTCTAGAGTTCTGGAATTAAAAATCAAATTATTTTAAATGTATGACGTATTAGAGGAAACACATACTTCCTACTACAGAGGTTTCCACGATCAGTATCTTGCTAATGAAAGTATTTCAGTGCGTTTAAGGCATGTTTTATTGCCTTTATCTTCACTAAATGAATGGAAGATGTTGTCCAAAGGCAAAGGGTCTCACAGATCTACTTTTTTTTGGCTGAAGTTTAACTAATATTCTATTTTATGTACTAGAGTTTTCTTCATAATGCTTGTTAAAATCTTCAACTGCCAGACTATGTACTGTAATATTACTGTTTGATCATTGTGTCTTTACTAAAGATACAAATATATTCAGCATATACCTAAGAATATTATCATTCAAATTATACTGGCTTTCTGAGAAATATGAAATATTTTGGGTTTGGTTGTTTTTTCCTGTCCCCTTGTGCCCCAATATTCCCAGCAGTTCTGCTTTTAAGTTGCTACTGATAGAGGAATTGTTTCCATTTAATTAAATATTAGTAATTTCTAGTATTTTATAATTTGAGAGTGCTAAATATAGATCAGGGGCTCTGTATGGTCTTTATCTTTGTTGGTATTTTGTTTTATTCCCTAATACACAATTTGATGGAAAACATGATCTCTTCTATTTTAATGTAATAGATATTTGAGCAGCTCATTTAATTAAAAATGAGCTATATTTATAAATCAAATTACAAAATATATACAAACCTTAGTTATTAGAAAGTCTACCAGGAGTTTATATTTCCAGTTACTTACAGTGGACTAGATTCTTCCAGTCACTGTTTTCTTTTTACCACACTTGTAAAATCTCAAACAAATTAGCAAGTGTAGAAACAACTGTTGAAAAAAAAAGAACTAAATGAAATAAAATACATTTGGTTCATTGATGTTTTGTAAGATTTTTATGCTTGCCCTATTTTGCTTAAGTGTGTTGACACAAATGAGTAATTGCACTGTTTTGTGTAATTTTATTTTTTCATTTCTGATTGTTTGTGACTTAAACTTGAAACTGAAGTTAAGCATGTTGTTCCTCTTTTGATTGCAGGAATTGTTTGTCTTGTAGGTATTTCACATAGTCATTCCCAGAGTGGGAATCTGCAACTGCAGTCTTTGTTACTAAATCTCTGCATTACTTAAGCATATATTCTGCCTTTTGTTGAGATCCCTAGGTACAAAGTACAGTGCGCTAACTAGATCCTGCATTCTCCTACGGTGCAGGTTGTGTATATATACTCTAAAAAATAATTTAAGATCTTTTCCTGTAAGAAATCGTGGTCAAAAGAGCTTATCTAGATAAAAAATGAATTTGGTCAAGCATTGTATAGTTAAGTTTGCATTAAAAAAAGAATTAACAGTCCAGAAACTAAAGAAGATTTTATATCCCAGTCATTACTTCTCACATTTTTGAGATGTTTTTTAAATTGCCACCAGGAGTTTTCCTCCTTCATGAAAGTGTAAAATTTCACAAGATAATGTGGTATGTGTTTTTCTGAATACATAACTGCCAATACATAAAAAGACTCAATCTAATGTTAGCCTATTTTGCCATCTTATTCCAAATGAATGGGCTACTGGATTTTTAAGGAAAGAATAGATCATGCCTAGGGTTGTGTTTTCCCGGCTTCCAGAAAATGTGGATATCTTTAACAGGAACTTGTGCATAGCTATTTGAGAAATAGTTCTAAACTTATGTTCATTGATTTTTTTTTTCCTAATCTTTCTTTGAATCCATATAACCTTTTATCTTCATACCTTTTTGTGGGAAATGTATTGGTTGCATGAGAGTACTCATTTTGGTTTAAACCTACTGCCTTACAGTTTCGATGAATGAACCCAAGTTCCTGTATTTTGAGAGAGACTGCATAGCCATTGGCTATTTACATCTCTGGCAACTTGCAGATCTCCATGATATTCCTTTCCCAGTCTTTTCTTTGTGAAGATATTTTGTAGCCTATTTAATTTCCCCTCATGTTGAATGTCTTCTGTGCTTCCAATCATACTGGTTGCATTTATCCATACTTAGTTTAGCTTTCTGTTAAACCCATTTCACAGCTAATGAAAATAAAGGGAAAGTCACTTGACAACCCAGTGACAGAGCCAAGCAGGGTGTAGATCTTCTAAACCATTCTTTCTAAATGGATTATACATTTGGAAGAACTGCAAATTAAGCATCAGTTAGGGTTTTGCCTGCAGTCTTCAATATTTAATTATGCCCTGCTGGTATGGATTAGTTATCTAATTTGTATTCTGATGACTGAAGTAGACATACATTTCACCAGAATTTGGTATTTCTGTGGTTTGGCATCTGGTTACTCAGTGAGAAAATAAACCAATGAAAGTTAGAATACCCCTAGGAGGATCAGCAACGTCTGCTGAAGTGAGATAAATATGCAGCCCAGGTGAAAATTCACAGTGTGCCTTAGTATAAATAACAGGAAAAAATTCTAAGATTATTTATAATGGACTAATTTTTTTCTTGGTGATATTTTTATGTTCTGTAAATTAATGGCATAATGCACAGCAAAACTAAATAAAAGAAATAGCAGGACCCTTAAGGAAAAACAGATTACAGAGTAGATCACAAGCACAAAAGGAATATATTTTGAGAAGTCTATATTGGGATTCACTTTAACTGTAGTAGTTGTGTATTTTTTCAGAAGACATAGACAATGAACCAGCAGCCCTCTGGAAGCTGAGTTAATAGTTTTACCCCATGCAGCATTTCTTTGAAGTAAATATCTAGAATGAATTACATCAGGTTGTATCACATACCTCTGTGATATCAGGGCTTGTGGTCTTTGAGATGAAAATACTGTCTTGCTGTTAGTGCTGTGCTTTGCAGCACCTTTTCATACTATGCAGACAACAGATCACCTCTGTGTGATACTGGAGCTCTCAAGGCAAGATACTACTGGCTGAGCTGATTACTGGGTGAGCTGATCAAGCGCTGGTGAGTTCCCGGTCTCAGTCCTGGGCTGTCCCTGCATTGCACTGCTCTCTTCATCTTCCTGTGCTGTCTGCTGTCAATGAGTTCTTTCATACCCTAGTTTTGTAATAACTTGCTGACTTCCAATATTGTGCATCACTTAGCAAAAAGTTGGTTTCACATTCCCAATAGTGTTCATGTACCTCCTACACATCTACAAGACCAAATTACACAGTACGTATTTTGCAGACTACCAGCTTGCCTAAACATATTGGTTGTTTCCCCATGAAAGCAGTCTATTCAGATATTGCACAAATGTGGATTCTATTTTTTGGGAATGTCTCTAATTGCAGACTTACACAGTGAAGGATAGTGTGCTGATTATTTGGGATTCTAGCCTTTATTTCGTCTTTTTTTTTTTCTTTTTTGTCTCCACATGGCCATGATTACACCAGGTAAAAAATGACCTGCCAACCACCTCTGACAAAAGTCAGGTATAGCTTGTACTCTATGCCATACTAGAGAAAAACTAATCAAATCTGAGAATGGTTTACATGTAAATGTACTTTCTAAGGGAAATTAAGGATACAGATAATCTCCATAATTTATCGTCAAACCACTCTGAAAGGGTTTAGCACACAGTGGTGATTACCAAGGTCATGTTGCAGAGATAGGACATTTTTGATATTAGTGTTTTTGCTTAGGTGAAATGATAGAGCAATGTAATATTGTACGCTGTTCTTGCAGCCAGTAAAAAACTTGTGGGAATAAGGCTCAGAAGTTAAAGTTTATATACAAGCTGGAATGCAAGGTTGTTTAGTTTCTGCCAAGCTGATTTGCTCCTTTAATGCAACACTTGCGTGTCACAGGTGTCTGGAAGGGCTAGTAGTTTGCTCAGTATCGGGAAGCGTGATTAGTTACTGCAGTTATGTAATGTTACTGCTCTACTGTCAGAGGAAATAGAAAAAAAAAATCAGCTTTATTCTTATTCCACTAAAGCTTTTGGCTGGCTTATTGATTTCTTGGGGATTAAGAGTTAGACTAAGACTGAATGTTTTCTACAATCTCAAATTTTATTTAAATACTTTTGTATGGTAGACACAAACAGCAAAATTCTGCCTTTGGATTAATTCTGAGTTAACTCAGTAGTCATTAAAGTATCATATAATTTAGTACAGTTAATATTTTAAAAAAAAATCTGATTTTTTGGTGATACTAATTTTTATTTCTACAGGTCCAGCATGTAATTTATTCAAGTAAACCACTCATTTTTAAGTATTAAAATCTCATTAATGAAAACATGTAATTTCAAAGCAAAATATTTTTTGCTTCAGGGAATATAGATTATTTTTCCTTTCAAGGCAGGGAAAAGATAAATATTTCAATAATCAGATAAATACATTGCTAGGTGCTTAATCTTTAACATGGTGAAACCTAAGGGATTAGTAAGGGATATATCAGTATCGAGTTTACTACTGTAAATATTTATTACTATGGAAGTACACTTTATATTTATTGTGCAGCTTGATTCTATTATGCTGACCTATAAAAACCCCACATATTTTGCGTTTTATATAACTAGTGCTTGCTGTATTGTTACCAGTTCCATGATGTTTAAGTGTTTAGAGAATCTTTTCTTGTCCAATCATCCAAACAATGTTACACAGATACATATCTACATGCACTCATTATATTATAAAATAGTCTCTTTTTTCTTTCTTCTCTTTACTTTCATCACAATTTTGCATAGAAAATAAGATAGCTTATCAAGGTTGGTTGTTGAGAAATCCATCTTTAGAGAGTAATGAGTTGGGTTTTTGCACATCTTTGTGTTAGCCAACTCCAGGAGTATGCACAGAAGAAGCAGTACTGACTGTGGAGTTCAGGGTACTGAGAGGAGGGAGAAAGGCAAGGAGCAGGGTCATGGCCCTGGACTTCAGGAGCATAGACTCTGTCCTGTTCAGAGATCTGCTAGGAAGACTGACCAAATAGATTCAAATGCTAAATGGATTTTCTTCTGTATCTAATTTGCATTCTACATTTTTATTCAGGTACTGTTTTTTTTATTATGCCCATAACTTGTTGCAGGATTGTCCTTTCCATATAGGAGAAATTTTACAGCTCGGATCAGTGGACACAAGAGAGCCTTTGCGATGGAACAGAAAATTTTGCCTGATGCTTCACTGATTGAAAATATCTTCTATGCATTATTCACTTTTGAGATCCTGCATGAAACCCACTGTATTGGAACCACAGAACAAAATAAGAACATGGCATTGCAATTGTTAATAATCAGGCAAGGACATATGAACGTTTTTTTCCTAGACCACAGCAGCAGTGTTACCTCGCTGCACTTTGGAAAGGAGTTCACCACCAAAATTGCCACAAACTGGCCAAACATGTCTGCAGAAACTCTTCAGTCATACTCTCTGCATGCTGATCACATAGAAAGTTATAGACTAGTAATAATAAACCATCATTATTGGTATTACCTGAAAATAGAGCCCCTTTGCCACTTCTGCAAGATTTGTTGAATTCATTTCTCCGTCAGAAGCATTTTCTTAAAGGAAGTAGTTTTGATCCATGAACTCCTGTGCTTCATGGAAGTCTAATGTTTAATTTCTATAGCACCTGAATGCAATAAATATTTATGACAAAAAAGACTAATAACATTGAAGAAATCTTTGAGGCAGAAGAAAGTGGGTGTCCTAATCTGAGAAGAAGCTGTTGAGAGAGAACCTCATCCAAATTTATCTCTCAAAGCCCTTTACAAGGCAGATGACTATTCATCTTTTCAAAGTCTAGCAAATTCAAGCTAAGAATAAAAACTGCCAGGCAGAAATTGCTGTAAAGGTCAGTCAACAAACCAAAAATATTGTGGTTTCTTTGTTCAGCAGTACAGAAGGTAGATTTGACTTCTTTAAACTGTACTTCGGGAGCCGTAAAGACATTGAATCGTTAGAAGTGTGACTGAATGATGAAAGATTCAACCTGATAACCTCTAATTGCATTTTCACAGTTTTGAACTGTTAAAATTTTTTTGAAGTATTTCTTATAGGCTGTCTTTATACATTTGTTAAATATATTTTTCTACCCTTGCACCTCATGGATAACCAGATGACTTGGTTTTGAGGGATCTCGGGTTTTGTTTTCTATTTCCTTTTTTTTAAGAAATAGAAATCTTTAAGAACAAGTAAAACTTAATTGTCTTCACAAGCTTTGAGTGCTTTAATTACTTCCCTAGGTTTCAGAGGTGATATGCCATGGAAGAAAACATGACTGTGTGTCTGCTTAAGTTTCCCCTTTCTGAAGGGGAATACATCTTTAGTTTTGCGTCTGTATGTATGACAGCAGAAATAGAGCTGCTGTATCATCAGCAATCCTGGAAATAACAGAAAGAGGTGGAAGAGAGGACTGATACTAGAGGCTACAAACATTTCAGGAGGGCTCTGAACACAGTATTGCAGCTTCTTGGTTCATATCTTCCCAAACCCAAATGTAGGAACTTTGATACAATTCTCCGATCTGTTCAATAAGTCTTCTGTAATGGCTCAGTTACTTCTGAAAAGAAACAGATGCTGTTACACAGTTCATTAAGTGGATGGGTTCCCATTTATTCAAAGGACATTACTAAGGATTTCCTGAGAAGCAATGTCATTTTTTGTTCATGAAGTACTGAAGATGATGAAAAAGCCTTAAATAGTCCCACTTCATAAATTCTGCTTCTGCTAAACCACTGCAGTACTCCCTACTTTTCCTGGAGAACTTAAAATTCTCCTTCTCTCTTCCTCAGTTTGGCTGGTGAGAGCCCTGTGTGCATTCTTATCTTTTTTGTAAAGATACGTCTCGTGCTTGGTCTGCCTTCTGGTAGGCTGATCAACACAGCCCATGAGGAGCAATGAAGCTTTGGTGTAACAACACTACCAGTATGCTCAATATATACTAATGTTCCGGACCAGAAAAGGCATAGGTGAGCTACTTGCCTTAGCTCTTCTGATGAGGCCAGAGGTCTTTAACAAATGGACTTGCTGCTTTTCTGTACAACTTCTGCAATTCAGAAAGCAGCTAATGTCAACTTACTGGGTGACTTTCTAGATGGAGTCATTGGTGCTGTTCCTGTACTGGGGCAGAATCACTGTGCGAGAGTTTCCCTGCTTCTTTGTATCACTGAGCTATGCAACCTGAGCACAAACAGGGCAACTGCTTGCATCTGACACACAGAAATGCTTTTTTTCCCTTGTCACCTTCTGTCCGTATGTATTGGCAAGTAAAACAATATGAAACAACACAACAAAAAGAGAAAATATTCTCAATTGTTGTAGGGATGTCTTTTTATTTAATAGTAAGCTACTGCTTTTAGATGCATGCCATCCTGACAGCCCTCTTATTTTCTATCTGGCAGTGAGACAGATAATATCACAGTCTGCCATAAAGGTGAGGGTTTTGAGGGCAACAAAGGACCAAAAAATGGGATTTCGATTATTGATGCATTTAGAAATTAGGTTTTTTTCCTATTACTGGGAAGATGAAGTGGATAAGTTCCATGGGGAAGGAGCATCCTTGACTTACTAGCTTCCTACTCGAAATACCTCTGTGTCTTGTTTTTCCCTGACTGTTGTAATAGCCAGTGTTTTGATTGGTATTATTGCAAAAAAAGTAGATATCAAAGTATAAAAGTACTTATTACATTACGTCAACATTGACATGGAGAAGATATGTTATTTCAAGGAGAAAACATTGCATTATTTGGCCTATTTTGTTATTATGCTGTGTTTCAGGTATTAACACATTCCTATTTACAATTGAAAGATCCTAATTATGCCTAACTACAAAAAAGGAGTATTTTGCACAGGACTTAACATGTGAGACTGTTCAAGTTTTTTCATTATATCCAGTAGCTTGCAAACCCAAGCCAAGCTGAGCTTCCACTACTATTCCCAAATGTTTAGGGTATTTGCATTGTTTAAAATTCTCTGACGCTTCAGGAAGCATGGATTCTATTGCTAATATGAGCCCTGAGATAAAACTTCACATAAAAAGGTTGGATTTTTTGGTGCAGCACACACACGTCAAACTGAGCAGAGCATGTATGTGTATATGAACTTATCACTGTGTAATTCAGTGGAGTATAGATTTGGGATTAAGAGGGATCAGGCCTTCATATGTCAGAGTAACTTGCATTGCCGATGGTCCTTGATTTTTTTTTTTAAGTTTTTTTTAAAAGGGCAGCTTTTTGTATTTTTCTTTTCCAGCTTCAGTGTAAAAATTTTCAAGGTTTCAAGTAACTACAGAATTCATTTTGTGTTGCATGGCTTCTCTGGACTGTCAAATCCCCTCAGATAGAAATCCAATGGGAAAAGTGTGATTTTACTTAAATCAAATGACTACCTTGATAGAGGTGTTCACCTTCTGCTGTGATACTGTCCTCCACATTCAGTTCCAGCTGCTCTGTCAGTGGAGGTCACAAAGCACGTACAAAGATGAAATCAGGACTATTTTAGGTGTAAGTCAGAACTTCTGCACAGAGAATACTTGGCTACAAATAGGTATTTCTAATGCAAATTGATTTTACCCTTAACTAATGCGTAAAAAGACAGTTCTAGATTGTAATAAAACCAAAACAGTATTTTTTAATAACATTATATTCTGTACTCTGTAGTCCAGCATTATTTAGATGTTATGCAGAACTATTTTTGTACTTCAGATCTCACTTTTGTTTTCCAGTACCATATCAAAAATTAACAAAACAAAATGCTAAAAGCTTGAAAAGGAATCCAAATGTGTGAAAACAGAAGTCTTCAGCAATTGTGCTGGCTTAATTTCTCATTGTCCATGTAGATATCAGGGTTTTTTTAAAAAGAGGAGGGTATTTCCAAGGGAAACATTTCTTTGTAGTTGGATATATGTGTTACTCTTCATTACAAGCTAAGTCAAATTTTGTGATTAGTTCTAGATTTGGGCACATATTAAAGATAAGACAAATTTCACGTATTGAATCAACAAATATATTTCCTGGAGATTATTTTAGTATATGTCTTGCCTTTAGGTCTGCATAAAATAGTTATTCTTATGTGTCTCATGAACAAGAAATAGCATAGTCTTACTGAAACCAGAGCTTTGCCTACTCCCTTAAGTCTGACTGAGTGCTGATTAGGTGTCTAAATGAATTTAAAATGACCCCTTTCCCTGCTGTCTGATTAGCAACTGACTGTATCAGAGCTTAAAGAGACATTAGAAGTCCCTGAGCCACCTTGTTCTCTCATTTGGGCTGATGGAAAGCTGGAATGACTCTGTCAAAGCCAGTGTAACTGTGCAGGTACAGAGTTACTAAGAACAGACCCGATTTCCCTGTCTTTATAAGTCCCAGTAAGTAAAATCATAAGAGTGTGCATTTCTATGTATCTGGAAACTGTTGGTAACATATTTCAACTATATTGCAGTCTAATCTTTGAACACCTCTTTTTGCAGTTTGAATGTTTGATCTTTCTATGGATTTTCGTCTTTCTGATCAGCTTTGTATTTAAGAAAGCATAATGTTAACTGAAATTTAGGTGTTTAAGCCTTGCTTTGTGATAGAAGCCTTTTTGTTAATGAGAAAAGTTACAAGCTATATTTCTTCACCTGTCCACCCATTCAGTTTTGAACTGTGGGGACTGAATTCTCTTTCTGACTTCTCTTTTGTTAATTGTGGTTCAAAGTGATCAACAAAAATTAAAGCTGTGTACAGAAAGAGTGGAGTCACAAAGCTATTTTTCCCGAGAACAAAACTATAGATATGTTTAATTTTAAAGGAAGTAGAAATTGTCTCTCTTTCATATAAAGTTCAAGTTTTCAGCTAGTTTTGGCAAAAAAATATGCTTAAGTCTAATGTTAACATTTACTTTCCATTGTTTTCATCAACAGCATTTTCCTGGCTTTTGGGGAGAGGCTGTGTTTCTTCCTGATGTCCATGACAGAGTTAGTTCTGAAGAAGTAGTTTGAGAAGAAGCGGAGTTCCCTTCATTCTAGTATTCACATTTGATACTGAATACAAAGATCAGATGAGGGAGTGAAAACCCACATAGAATGGAGAAACTTGAGAAGATTTCTGCAGCAGGAGACTTTGAAACTGAACTTCACTCTCTGTTGCATCTCAATTATTAAAAAATAATCCATACTTGCTGTTCTGTGGACTTTGGGAAAGCTGCTCCTCTATGAAAAATCTTCAGCACTAGTTCCATTGTCTGTGAAATCTCTGCACTCATATGCTAGAAGCAAAGTGGAAAATGCTGAAACTTTATCAAAGAATACTTAGTACATTTAAATCTGACCATGCCCTTGTCTAATACGTTGCAAAGCTTTAATTAAGAACACATAGCTAATACCAGCTTCATTATAAACACAGGAAATAAAATTCTCATCATTAGTATTAGACTCTAAAAAAAGATCAAAAGAAAGTAGATGCACCAAAAGTCTTTCTCAAAATGAAAAAACATTTTATTAATCTGTATTATCAGGTAAGACACAGATCCTTACCACAGAAGCTAGATTTATTTATTTTTTTAATGAAAGTACCAAGCTTGACTTGTGCAGGATTGTTCTCAGAAATAAGGTCTGCAGGTCACAAAAAGCCTTTATTTGCTAGCTGAGTGCATTATTATTAGTGTTATTATTTGGCTTTATTATCTGTAATACATAAGTTATGCACAGAGATGTCTGAGTATCCCTAGCCTATTGTTACTATGATTCAGGCTGCAATTTGTGGGTTTTCTCACTCATGTTTCTGTCTGAAATATGATAGCCTCAGTCTGATGCTTATAAGTTTTAACATTTGTTTGCAAGTGATTAATTATTGTCTTTCTTCAGGGATGCTAGGCCAAGTACTTTTATATGCTAATACATTCTTCGCAGATATTTCTGATCTATGCCATAGCTATTGTAAGTTGATATTACGGTACTTATTTAGAACGCTATAAGTTTCTCAAGGATTAAATAAACTGACTCTACAGATTTTCTCAATTACCTGTCTTCTTTTCAGGTGAGAGTCCGTTCTCTCTCCTCATCAGAAACCGAATATACACCAATGTGTGCTGTACCTACGACTGAACAGGTCATTGCTTGAATTTGTCTGACCATTTGATAACCTTATTTGCAGAGTTACAGGTTGTTCCAGTTTTGAATGAATGTTAAAAAAAGATTACAGGTATGATTTTCAACTGAAAGGTATTCTGGTTATATGTATAAGTGTCTGATTGAATGTATGCTTTGAAATGTCGTGTCTGAGAACTTTCTCAGCCTTTGGACAGACTACAAACACTGTATGGAGTCTTTGAAACTCATAGAACAGGTGATGATGCCCATAACATCTTGAAATTCAGTTTCCATGACATTATTAAGTCAATTTGAGTTCTATTAAAACATCCTTTGTTTCATCTGTATAAACATAATGAACAACAAAGGTCTGCTCACATCTCTGTACATTCATATTCTTTATTCTTTGGGTAGCCTTAGGTAGCTTTCCCTCACTTAGCAAGATTCATGTCAACAATCATGACTGTAAGCACATTCATTTCTTTACTGCAGACCAATGGTCTTTTTGGCCTGTAGTTAAGTGACTGGGATTTGAAATCAATCAGGCTTCCACTCGGCAGTTGTTCAGCACTAGTTAGGTCACGTTCCTTGTGCGTAATGAGGCACTGAACAAGTTAAGTTTAAATGGATTTTTTCATCAATAAACACAAAACAAGAACCAAACTTGTACATGATTTTTTCCTTATATACCTTTCTTTTTAAAACGAATACCTATGATAAGTATTTCAATAAGAATTTGTTTTTGCTCACACAATTAGAATTGTAAGAGCCATTTTGCTTTACATTCTTTTATTCCACTATTAGGCTACAAGTTTGTTAGGATAAAGCCCTAAGCACATATATAACTGATACATATGCTAAAAGAGTGTTGCCACTCAAAGAGCGAAATGGTAAAATGTATCAAAGGATCAACAGTTTTAGCAAGCGGAGTTTTTCGGTTCTGTTATTATAAATGTACAATCACTGTATGGGCAAAAAGAACAAGATCAAGATGTAGTCCTTTTGAAAGAATTTTTTTGTATTCTGGCTTTGAGTTGTTCTTTTCACATTATTGCATAGTATACAAGGCTTTTAACAACGAAATCTGTCTTACTTGACTGTAAAGTAAAAACCAGTTAGTTGTAGATTTTTGAGTATTAATGGAATACATGTAGTGCTTTTACTAATGTATAAGAGTAATCTGAAACTGAAATATGTAATATATATGTATAAATATATATGCAAACCTGTATATATATGCACATCTCTTTGTTGGAGTTAACCATTTTTGAAATTTAAGTTTTGTTTGGAAACAATCACTAACTGAAGCACAACATTAGCACAATTAGAATTTGTTGGCTAGGAAAAAATAAAAGGAAGAACAATGTGGGCTTCAAGAAGTAAAACAATTCCCAAGATTACTACAGTTTTTATTTTTTTATATACTCAGGGTAGAGGATTCCAACTCTTGATTTTCTGCCAGCAGTGTTGTTGCCATTTCAGCATCTGGAAGCCTGGCTGTTAAATAATCAATATTTATTATTAAATATGAAGAAGCATTTACTAAACTTTTCCTTGGAGATTTTCCTGGCATACCTTAGAAATTTTCTTGTTAATGAAAGCTCTCTGTACTGCTTTTCAAAATTGTTCAGCTTACTTGCAGAGAGGAAAGAGATAGAAGACATTCCTAGTTCCAAACATGTTAAAATTATCCAGACAGAATAAACGCTGCTTAAGAAGTGAAAAACCTTGAAATTAGCATAAGACGTTATGATGTACGTCTCTTAATGTTCTTCAACCTTTCTGTTATTGAAAGAACTGTCATTCTGAGGATTGATCCAATGCCCACTGAACTCCATGGGAAAAATCCCATCTTCTTTTTTGAGAAGTACAGGCTCAAAAGTATTTCAAGACTAAGTGCTTCTGAGGTGTGGGGTTTTTTTTCTCTGTTCTTTGTCACAGATTAAAAAACCCTGTATAACACTTTCTAGAATCAATCTGGTATTTCATAGGCTGATATTAAGAGACTTGTCGTTCGTTCTAATTTCAAAACGCAAAAGAATTTTTGTATTGCATAAAGAGATTTTGTTGACTAAAAAAACCAATACAATTGTATTCTAGAAATCTGCTGTGAAGGGCAAATTGGCATGTTTTTTTATTGTTGTGCAAATACTAATCTTAGCTTTTTGTAAAAACCGTATTCCAAAACATGTTGATGATATGTGCAAGGTCCACTTCTGAAATAAAAGTGGAAAAAACAAGAGTTTTCTGCATAGTCAAAAGAAACAGTGTATTCCATGAGTGTGTGCTGCCTCTGATTGGTTTTTTTATCCAATTAAATATTTCATTGGGCTTGGGGAAAATCAGGACTTGATTTTAATTATAACTTTTTTTAATAGATGTTGATTTAGCCTATGGTAAACCCCTTTTGACCTCAAGTTTCCCTCCCTGTCTCTTCATAATTGTGTAAATAAAAAGAATTTCTCATATATGGCTACAGATTTATTTATGGTTCTAAATTTGTAATATAAGAAATTACAGAACAATGCCAAGTCGTGTGATGTAGTGCTGAGGCTCCTTAAGAATCCCTTTTTTATCTCTAAAGGTAATTTAGGTAATTATAGTACAGATAGACATAGAGTAGATTGCATATGTGGAATTTTCAAACAAGTTCCTTATTTAACCAATACTTTTCAGCTTGTTATTGTGAAGACAGTTTTCCCTTTATTTTTCCTACCTCATTCAGATAAAGCTATTCTGTGCTGTTATCTGACAGTATATGAACAATAATGCTCTAAGGAATTAACTGAACATAGAGCTCACTGAGGTGTGAGGAATACCACTGTAGTAATGCTGAATGTTGAAGAAACCCACCAACGGATAATTTACCTCATGGTTTTTGGAGGAGAGGAACCAGCAAACTGATTCCTTGACCTCCAGAACTACTGTAGTGAAAAGATCTAGTCAGAAGAGATTTTTGATATTCAGCACACTCGATCTGACACACTTGGGAGTCAGGTAGCCCACCTGGTCTCCAGGCCAGCACCTTTGTAGCAGTGTTAGAGACAAGCCGTATAGAGCGAGCGCGGCAGAGAGCCCGCAAGCTTGCTTAAATGCTTGACTGACAGACAAGGCTGCCGTCACCTCCTGACATGTGCTTTGACTTCTCTTTGCAACAGGGGAGTTTTTAAGGTGAGGAACATGACATTTGCTGTAAATCGCAGGGAGAAGGTCAGAAGCGTGCAACTGTTATTTACTAAAAATCTAAAAGCTTTAGTAACTTTACTGATATATGAAACTTTGAGAATTTTACTGCCTCTGCAGTAATCAAGATACCCTGTAAGTCAGTCTTGCAGAACTATTGTGAAAGTTACTATCTGAGGCATAAAGTTTTCCCACCCAGACTGTGCTATGGTAGTTGATAGATTCTGAAGAAGAAAATCCTTGATAATATTTTATTTAGCTTTCAAAAGAAAGTAAATTGCTTAGCTCAGTTGTGGGGTCAAGAGTGTTGTACAGTGCCTTTCTATGCATCTATGAAGATACTTTTTTCTTTTTTTTGAAGGAAAGGAGGAAGAATTCACACTGGTTTAGTTGGACATTTGGCTTGTCTATACATGTGACAGTAATTACAGTGCAAGTAATTTTCTTTGGAATCAAGGTTTTTGATTACAGGGGTGGTTTTGATTAGAGGGGTGTAGCTGTCAAAGCAGGTCAGGTGGGACAGTATAAAACTCCATCTTGAATTGTAAAGTTTTTGCAAACATAGTCTTCATGGATGAAGAGTATGATTGCTGGAGTCATCTCACAGTGTTTTTCAGACTCTTTGCTCTAGTCACAAGGGTAGAACAGTGGGATTAATCATTCTTAGCCCAAATCCTCTAGTTACAGTCTTCTCTTTTAAAACTCTGTTTACATGACAATCCCAACAGAGCTTGCCATGAGTAGGAAAATTTCCGTTGGGAACTCTTGCTAATTCAAGTGGCTCAAAACAGCTCATTCAAAACAATTGCACTGTTTATTCACCCAGAAGAACATATGAAGGCCCATTCCTCTGAGAGTTATGTTAAACTTTCAGAAAACAGGGAAAGTTAGGAAGCTTATGCTTGACCCAGATACCTTGAGTTCAGAACTAAGAGACAGCATTTCTCTCTATCCATCAAGTTTGCTGGAAAATGACTATGCATCCCACACTTCCCTTCCCAGTTTGGGATTTTTCTAAGAGACTGATATCCTTGCAAGATGTATCACAATCAATTTCTACCAACTTCATCAAAAATAAACTACTTTAATCTAGTGATGTAAAGAATGATTGGAAAATACATGGTCAATTTTATTTTCTTCTCAGGATAATTCTTAGTAATCTAAATCTAAAATTAGGAGTCTAAGTATAAGCTGAAAAATTTAAAAAAAATCTTAAACACGTGATTTAATCTACTATTACGATGATGTTCATTTTAGTGAAGAGAATGCAGAGATGTGTCAGGATATTTTTCAGGTATTTTAATTAGAAATTACTGAAATATTTCTAGGCATTTTTACTATACCTTTGTGTAATATAAGGGCTTAGATAGAATCAAATATTCTAGTCTGTTCTTTTCCCAGTGTTCACTGAGTTTAAAACTGATTTGCCACAAAGTTCACTCGGGAAAAGGAGCAACTGTGTTCTCGTACATAATTGATTTAAATTTCAAGTGGGAGTCTATATTCACTGCTTATTTTATTACCTTCTACTCCCACCTTCCCTTTTTTTGTTTGCCTTTAGAAAGCCAAGCAAACACTGGAAGTGAGATCAAGGTGTTGGTAGATTTTTTTCCAATGAATTCTAAGAAACTAAGATAAAGTCCATTTAAAAGCAGAGCAAAACTAATATTTTACTCTCCAAGGTATTATTAGAGTTGCAACTCCAAGCTGAAGTCAGGAAAGGTTCATGGTGTGCATGGTGTACTTGTCAGGATACCTCTGATAATTTAAGTTTTTCTAATATTTGAGCGATATTGACAGCATTATGTGTTATGCCATTAATCTATCCTGCTACCACATAATCATTTTGTGCCATCCTTAACATACATCCTTTGCCTCCACTACTGCATTTGATTTTTATTAATTTGGTTTGATTTGAGGATCCTAAAGTATTAAAGATACCTAAATTCAAAATATGACTGAGAGTTCCAGGTTCAAAATCTTCAAAAATCTTTTATCTTATAGTGAGCTTTTTGGTTTTGTTGTTTCTCCTTTTAGCTCAAATCAAAGTTATTTAAAAGCCAGTACTTTAAAATTTTGGTAAAGAAAAATAATTTCATTTTACTTTTTTTTTTAAATAAACAAAAAGGGTGTACCTTTTGTTCTGTCTTCCTCAGCCAAGTGTAGTGTTAGATGAAGACAAGGAAATGGGATTTCTAAGATGTTGTATCCAGACTTAATCTACCAAAGACAGTGTTTTCTATTTTAAGTAGTGAAATTGTTTAACTTAACTTGATAAAAGCCAGAATTGGTGACAAGATGATTTAATACAACTCTTGCTAACAAGTTGCAGACATTACTAGTGTGTCAAAACAACATTGCTAGGGGCTGTCTGGTGTCAGGCTGGACTGATAACTACAATACAGTGGAACAGCTTTTTGACAGCTATTTCATTCTTGAATGCTAGTGATTAAAGGGAGCCTGAGTTTGTGTTGGGTTGTGGTTTTTTTCTTCCCCTCCAGATAGTTTCATTCACGTGCATGTTTATTTTTGCTCACAAATAGAAAAGTATATATTTTAAAATTAATAAAAATGAAAGGCCATAATCCTACATCTTTGAGTAGACGTTAAATGGAATTTTAGATTTTTTCATCTACAGTCAGGCTATTGCTTCTTTTGTGATCATCAGGTATACTTTGCATTCATTACAGGGACTTCTAGACATTTACCCTGTGTCTTTGACCATCTCCTGCGTATATGATTATTGTTGTCATTTCAGTAGATATAAAGTGGCATTTGCTGAATTAAAAAAAAAAATTTATTGTAGATTATGTGGAACTTGAATCTTATTCCCTTTATTTTAGAAACCTGATGCACTTAACCACAAAACTTTAAATTTTGATCTGAAATAGAAATGTCAGTTAAAGTTTTAAACTACACTTTTATCCTTTCTCAGTTCTATTCAGTGTGTTGACAATGTCTGAGGATTCCTTCTGTAAACAAAGACTTTGAAACTAGCACTTCTACCTTTTCATCAACAGTTCACAGAAAATACTCTCCGAAAAAAAAAATTGTTTAGTTTGAATGCTTTATATTAAATTTTCAAATAGCAACATTACACATCAAAAGTGTGATATGGAATTTTACACTTAAAAAGTGCTGTTTAAATTTTTTATAGCTTTACACATCTTGTATAGAGGCAAATGTGAGGGAGACATCTGTAAAATGAAATGTCAGAATTTGAAGCCTTGAAGCCCTGAGATTCCTGAGCGGAGGATTTGTTCTTTTCATCCTCAGAATGGCATAGATAGGTAAGCAGGCCATTTTGTGAGTGTACCTGTGTGCTTGTGTAGACATCTGTTATTCATGGGGATACAGCCCTTGCTCCTGCTGAGCTGGAACAGCAGGCAATACAGGTACAACGATGGTCTGTGTGCATTAGGCTGTTTGAAGTGTTGCGTTAGTGTGCCAGAGCTGTGTCCTGAGACAGAGCACAATTGCTTTTGACCAGTGCAGTGTATGTGTACTTTGTGGTTCAGATGCCTAAGCATTGATAACTATTGATGTTTTAGACACACACTAGTGTAACCGTGACATCTGTAGTAGCTGTGGCAGATACGTTATGGATGAAGCATGCTATTCTAGAGCAACAACGTGAGAACAGATAGGATACTTATGCATCTAAGGTGTCACTAGATGCCTACCTTAGTCATCTGAATTACTCCCTCAAACCTACTCAGAGCTAACTCAGGAATCTGCATTAGACAGGTCTGTAAAACATATCTCTTTACTAGTGACCTCAGTGAAGTGAAATCCAAAAATTTCTTAAAATTGATAATCTGTGTATTAGGAAGGTCTATAAAGAAACAAAGTTAAAGAAGTTTTTCTTTTAATTTTAAATTTATTTCTTCTGGAAACATTTAGCTAGCACATGCTAACTTTTCTCTTGATGTGCCTCATTTTTAAGTGGGCAAGGCTTTATGTTTTAAATCAGAGACATTAGTAATAGATTATGTGGTTCCAGTTGTTGCATCAGTATTGATAGGATTTAAAGATAACCCTTGATGTTCTTAAAGGGCTTAATCATCTTTGTTTTCCATTCTCATTACTATTTATGTATATGTGAAATATCCTGTTTCAACATAGTGCTAGATGTTTATATTCTAAAGTTTAATGTATGTATAATTACAGAAGCAAATGCAAAAGACATGTCAATTTTGTAGCCTAAAAGAAATTAAATGAACTCCTTACTTGTACTCTTGACTTATCCATTCAAGCAGTTTAACTGGCAGACTCCTTCTAATCCCCTGACAGCACCTGGAGGGGTGCCGGTAGAACACCAAAGGGATGGTGGGAAGATATGACATGTGACACTAGGGCAAGATCTGAACTCAGACAAATGAAATCTGTCAGACAGCTTCTCAAAAGCTGCCACAGTTCTTATCACTGCTTGGTTGAGCTGGCTTGATACACAGACTTATTGTATTATTCAACTGGTTTGACTTTCCTTTTTATGACAACCTTACCCTGGAGACCATCCATCTCTTTGCAGTGTTGGAGTACGACTATAACTGAATGATATTTCAATATAATTTATAATCCTATACTGTAAACAGAAGTGATGGTTGCTTCTAACCACTGTGAAGAATTCTAATAGGTGCATTTGGACTCTTGTTTTCTTCAAGGGTTGGAAATACTCTAGAATTGCGAGATTCTTCATAGCTTAGCTTAGTAAGTCTTATAGCTGAAAAGCTATGAAAAAGAGAAAAAGACAGGATAGTTTTCCAAATATGCCCATCCAGTTAATGGTGCACGTGAACAACTACAGCTGCAACAAATTATTTGTCAAAATTTTAAATTGTAGTTATTATTACCAGCTTTCCAGATAATGTACTGGAATGAAGAGCTTAGCTGTAAAAAGTTGTGCTTGAGTGAAATATCTGAATCTGAAAGCCATCCAACTAAATTTGGATCCTGGAATCCACACTTTAGATAAAAGGTCCAACAAAACTGTAAGGTAAAATAGTTCTATTGCTGTCTTCTGTGGCAAGCTTAAGACTGTGTTTTACCTTCTCCTTTGCATCAGGAAAAAGTGAGGGTAAATATTACTGCTTAAAGAACACTCCCAACAGTACACATATTCAGTCTGCTCGATTTGAACAAACAGGATTTGTCCTAGGTAGGGAAATGGCAGACAACACCCTAGGCAGGTGGCTTTTCTGAGAATCTGCTAGAAGCTTCCTGTGTGCAACAGAGCCAATGCCAGACGGCTCCAGGAGGCACCTGCTGCTGGCCGAGGCGGAGCCCATGAGTGACAGTAGTAGTAGTCTTCCCCAGATCACAACCAATTACTGTTGAGCAATTTTAATTTTCACTCCTGCTAGTGAGCGACATCCTGTTTTTGCTCTGTTTTCCCCTGGGTCAGACCAAACAAAATAATGATCTTTCCCATTAATTCAATTGATCCATTCTTTTTAACTAAATGGCATAAATAACTGGAGCCGGATTTAATATTTAATATATGGAGTTAATTATCAAAGAATTAAAAATTAGTTTTAGCATGTGATCCAGTGGAGTTTTGTTTTACCTTCATTGATTAAGTTTAACGATATATTTGAAATATACCATATAAAATTCTTTAACAAAGCAGCCTGCTCTTTAATGTTTTATTTTTCTTTTCAATAATATAGTTACACGTGTAAAGTACAAAGAGAGGCGATGTACAAAGGCTGTAACTGAAATAGAAGTGTACAATATAGCTCAATAGTAATCCTATTAAGTAATTCTATTTGCTGATGCAATACAAAGCAAGTCAAGAATACATAGTCTTTTGTGTACACATGTCAAATGGCTCTCTAATAATTCAAATGCTGACAGTTGGCATTGTTCTCTGACTGGCAAACAAAGCAACTATTTTGGTGTTTGATCCATTTTTTATTGTGTCTGTGTAAAATGACATACTGCATCAAACATTTACAAAAAAAAGCAACAGCAAAATTTTTTTTCTATTCCATATTCAAAGGAACTGCTGGCACATTCACATTTAACAACAGCTAATCAACAAACAACATTAAAAAGAACTAGAATAGACCTTCTTGCCAGGATCTGGTACTTCTCTCTGACCGAAGGTAAGGTGTGCGTGTGTTTTCAAGTTCTCTTGCTTGATCTTGGATTTATTAACACAAGCAACCCACAAAGCACTGCATTTCCTTGAAGACACCATTTCAAGCTCTTTGCTATTGGGCTGTTCTTATATATCACAGCACTTCCGTGTCACTTAGCTCATGCTGTAATTATAGGGGAAGAATTAGTAAAGTTCCTAAATGACTTATTTCTCTGATTTTAAAAATGCTGCTAAGAGAGATTCCTGGGGAAAGGAAGGTCACTGAATGATACAGAGTGATATTTCAACATCACTCACAGGAGCTTATGCTCTGATGCTAGTCAGGTTCTGAAAATTTAACTCACTGGGGCAAACAAACTAGATAGATCAGCTGATTATTTGACATTTATAGATATTTGGATGTCAAACCTCTCTTGTTAGTAACTGTTACGTGTTCATACATTTGTCTGAAGTGAGTGAAAATCTCCTTTACAGTCTTCCTACAAGGCCTTTCCTAGCTTTTTGCTGTTTTTTTTTCTGAATTCAGTCAGTTCCAGCAACATGCAGACTCTAGCAAAAGCAGTTTCAGAGTTAAAATAATTGATTGGTAAAACAGACAAAATGCAGAAGACTTGACAGTTCCCTAAAGAATGTGATTTGATTCAATCTTTTCTCTTATTCTTCTTGAGACTAACTTTTGGACCAGCAATAAAATGCAACCAGTATTTCTTCTACTGGTAGTTTGAGCATTTAGTCTCTCTTCTCTTCTGTGCTTTTCAAACTTGGCAAAGTGAAAAGCCTATGTATTTGGGGGTTGGTTAGCTCAGTCGGTTCGAGTGTGATGCTGATAATACCAAGGTCATGGATTTCATCCCCGTTCAGTCCCCATATGTTGCCTGATCTAGTTGAGAGGCGTCCCTGCCCATGACAGGGAGGTTGGATCACATGATCTCTAAGGTTCCTTCCAGCCTAGGCCATTCTATGATTTAGTATTTTCCATAAAAATCCACATGTTGTAAAACACCTGTTTTGAGGACAACTGTTTCCATCTTGTCTAGAAGGGTTGATTTATTCTTGCATGAGCATTTCATACCTATGAATAGGCAGAAGCTACTGTCACCAGCAGGTGCATCATAGTATGTATGCAGAATGCAGCAAATAAATCCAAGTTTATGTCCAGTTTGGGGAGCCTTTTCCTACACCATTTTATTGATGTTGTGATAGCTTTATTTCTGAAATCTATCTGAAACAGTTATATCAGATGTATGGAAAACTATGGGGTGAAAGGCTGTTGTTACATGGGTTGCGGTAAGGAGAGCATCGGCCATGTCAGGAATGTCTGAGAAAAGGACAGGACTGTGGGCACAGAAAAGTCCAGGAGAAAGAGAAAGGTAGAGACTCTCAGAGATAGTGGAGATAACTGGGCCTCTGTACTGACAGTAGCTTGAAATATAGCACTGAAATGCAGACATGGGGGAAGTGTGTTCAAATATGTCAGTTCCTAACCCCCTTTCCTTGAGAAAACTGTGACAGTTACTGTGCTTATACTTCATCTCAGCACACTTCAGTGCTAAACGTAAAGGAATGTTGCAGATAAGCTGGTATTCTGAACTGAGGCAAAGCAGTGGCTATTGCCATGAACGGCAGCAAGACACTGTTGGTCTCCACACACTGAAGCTATGACAAAAAGCTCTGCCTTAGAAACAGCCAAGAAGTATCTTGCTGGTCCTGCAGGTACTCAATCGTTACCAAAACCTACAGTCTGAAAATGCAAGATTAAGCTAAGGAAGAACAGGCTGGTGGGAAGAGTAGTGCTATAGGGGCGGGATGGAGTAGAAGGGTTGCATGAGATTGGCTTGTTAATTTGGGAGAGAGGAGAGGTATCATGTAACAACATGAATGTAGAGTCCCAATTCAAGGATCAGTCTTTCTGAAATAGATCAGCTCACCAGCTTCCTTTCGTACATACCGGGGTTTGGAGTTTCTCTGTATTGAGTAAATTTGGCAAGTACCAAAGCCATGTTATTGAGGCTACGTAGATTAAACCAAACAACAAAGTATACTTGCCTAATGACGTGGTTACACCTTTGCTGTGTAGACATGCTCACTTCTGGATTTCAGTTTCCCTCGCCAATGAACGTTTCCTTTCTTTATGTGCAAGCACGCAGTTTCTTTAATTTTCTCCTGCAGAACTTTACGTACTACAATGAGTGACTTTTCACAGTTGAAAAAGCCTTTAAAAATTTGTGCACTCAGCACAGAACAGTAACTTAGGGTCCAAGAAAAGGGAGCAATTTTATTGTGTATCTCAACCAAAACACCCTTTATTCTGTAAACATACATTCTTGTAGAGCTTTACTGTTTCCATTTCTGAAGTCTGACATAAGTTATTTTGAACATTGCAGCTCCAGATAAACTTGGGCTGATAAGCAACTACCAGGTTTTCCTTCCTCCCTACCTCATCATCAAATTGTGTCCCCTGAGACCACCGGTTAGTTCTGTCCTCTTTTCATCTTTTCAGATTTTAAATTTTTGAGGCAGAGATCATCCTTTTCTCTAGTGCTCTTCTCTTCCCTTGCTTTCCCAAAACTGAGAACACTGTCTGAACATGGGGGGAAAAAAAAAAAGTAAGAAGAAAGAATGCAGTAGCAAATATTCCCTTCTCAAATAGAATCATTACCATAGCACAGTTTTCCTTCAGCTACTAGCAGCTGCAAATGGAACAGGGAGATGTTAGTGTTCACTTCTACTGATCTCATTATACAAACCACTAAGAGGAGCAAGGGAATACATTTGGAGAGCTTTCATGTGGTTAAAGTGACAGGGGAAATTCATTCTTTGATATCCCCTTGTTCAGTGTATCTGCCTCGCTTTGTGCCTGCCCCTCAAAAGGCAAGACTGTAAAAATATTAGAGGATTGTTGAAAGGGATTGGAAAAATGAAAAAAGCTCTAATTAAAGGGACAAAAATATACTTGGAAAGCGTTTCTCAGTGTTTTTAAGTTCAAAACCAGACGACCTATCCAAATCACTTCGTTAAAAGTCAGGTTCAATTTTCATGCAGAGAGCTTGATACCAGGTTTCTGCCTATCTAGACAAATACTTATTACTTTGATTTCTGCATTACCAGGGTGCCTAACAACCACTGACTGATATATGTGTTTGTGACCTGATGATCTTGGTAGGGAAAAGTCAGCATCCCCAGTTGTTGAATTGGTAATGAAAGTTCAGAGGTCAAGAGACTTGTCTGCAGCTGTCTGCACCGCAAGGCACAGTTCCTGTCTCTGGAATTCCATATTGCCCATTAAACATAAACCCAACATTCTTTCCTTCAGATAAAGTTTTTAAAAAAATATTTCATTGGAACACTGTAGTCTCTGTGCCTTGCTGACTCACTCTTCTGTTGCCAGGTCTAGAACATTATATAATAATTGTAGAAAATTAAGGATAGAAGGAAAAAAAAAAGTTTGAGTAGATGTGGCAGATGAAGCATGGTAAAGCTTAAAGAAGTAAGTATCAAATCCTGACAGAATCCACGTGTAGTCCAGTTAAATAGATGTCAAAAAAACCCAGTGGCTATGTATGATTCATTGCCTCTCGGAGTACGACGCAGTATATACCATAGCACATGAAGATGAAATGTAGCCCTTTATGTTTTGGGCTGATGGAAAAATATGTTTTATTTTGGTTTTGTTTTCTTTCTCCCTTAGAAGCTGTAGTTTGTCAGGTCTCTACACAGTTGATCCTTCCTCTCCTGAGAATTTGTCTGCATAGTCCTTACTTCTACACTGTTTCCAGCCTAGGGGGGATATCCTTATATGTGACAGTAGAAAGAGAGTGTGCATGGCTACTTTGATGGGAACTCCAAGTAATCATCATAAGTAGCTGTGTGGTTCCCTTAAGAATTTAATTAGTCATTTCATTTAAATTATTCACGTGGAAAAAGACAGTGCACTGAGTAGCTTTTAATCTAATTAGACTATTAACTGGTAGTAGAGGATGAACATCTCCAAATAGAAGGTGAACATTGTATTTCAGTCAATAGGGGAACTAGTCTTTGAGGTAATGCACATGGTTCTGTAGTGCTCCCCATAGTCATTAAAATAGTCACCTTAAAAAAAACCAAACACAAACCTCTCCCCTAAAAAATCCCAATCCTAAGGTTAAGCTATATAAAAGAAACAACAATGTATTTAATATATATAAAAATAGATTTATTTATGCACTGCCTGAAAAAATGTTCCCTAAATAAAGTATAGTTATCAGCTATCACATGATAAAAATAAGTACACCTGCTTGAAAATACTGTAATTAATGGAATAACAAGGCTGTATTCTGATCTTACTAAATTATTGGGAATAGATGTAAAGATTTATTTCACAGAACAAAAGCATTTAAGCAGGACTTGATATTACTGTTATGCGTCAGTGATAGTAACACTGGGACTTCAGTCTGCATTACTACAATGATTAATTAAAGGCCTTGTTCAGGATGACTGAACATCATTATTGTTTTTAAATAGGAAAGGCAGATAACCATTACTGATTACTCCTCAATTCCCAGTCTCACTTGTTAAAGACTAAAGAATACTGAAGTAGGTTGTATAGTTTTCATGAAGCTATTAACGGAGCCAAGAATAATATGATTAATATGCAACACATACAAAGGTGGAGTGAGAGCTGGATTAGTTTAAAAATTAAAGTTACAAAAATGCTACACTGCTGTAAGGGCAAATAATAGTTCAGTTTTTATTAATAAGGTAAAAGAAATTTAGGCTATAACTTCCATTTAAACATAAAGCTTTCAGTAGGCGAAATAATTTCTAGGATGGATTTCCAGGGAGATATGCAAGCAGAGCTCCAATAACTTTTTTTTTAAATATATTTGTCTTGCAGAAGACACTTTATTTTGCACGGCTGTGGCTGACAGGTAAGACAACTAAGAGTAGATTTCTTAGCTCAGTCAGCACTATAAGTAGATGCAAACCGTGCTAGCCTTACAATACAGCAATAAATGTATGTGCTACTCACACAATTTTTAATCCCATGATGCCCAGAATGAAATTGGAATTAGAAATTATTGTTATGGAATAGTATTCAAATAGACTTAATCATTAGAGAAATCAGAAAGCTAGGAAAAATTTGCATTCTTTGTTGTGAGAGCCTTCATACAATGCTGTATGGTCTTTCTCAGAGTCCGTAGTACCAACTGCTTTACTGAAGAATATGTTTATTGCTTTCTTTTCAGGGAAGAAATATGCAGAAGGTAATACTCTGACCTTAAATATGGTCAGTAAGGAAGAATCATTTCAATCTTTTGTTCTTCTCCAGTAGTCCATTGACAGCAGACCTCAGAACAACAATGACATTGCTTAGGCTGTCAGGCTTCATAAATGCTCAGATTAAGTAATATAATTCCAGATTAAGTAATATAATTCAGTATACAACAAGTATCTTACTTTATCAGTCCACGTGAGACTTGCATCATGTTCTTCCCCTACAAAGTCACACTTTCCTTCTGGCACAAAAATTCTAAACAGAACAGGGAGGGGTGGTATGGTCACGTGTAACAGCTACAGGGGAAGTAGCTCCTAATGGACCCTGAACCAAAAGGAATCTCAGTAAAAGAAGAGCTTTGCTTCGCTCCAGCCATTTTTGCATTATGATAAGGAATGAAAGGAATGTGTGTCCTTGTAATGTAACAAGAGGAAGAGTATAGCTCTCCTCTTCATGCTGTCCTCTGTGAACAGCCTTACAGACAAATAACAAAAACATGGGTGGTCAGAGTTATTTCTACTTATTACAGCATTAATTTAGAGACATTTCTAAGTCATAAAAATGCTTTCTGACTCAAATGAAAGCATACATGGTCTGAAAAGATGAAATCTCCATTATGGGAAAAGCAATAACAAAACCTCTCAAATTATCTTTTAAACAAAGAAGTATTTTAAGAATACTTTCTTGGCACATATTACAAAGAACAGACAATAACCTTTGTGATTCTCACTGGATCATTATATTATCTGTCTTTCAGAAAAAGAGAGCAGCTGAGCTGAAGCTACTTGCGTAAGAGTATCAGTGACTGAAAATTCAAATTTGAAAGCAAACAAAAAACTTCAGCAAAAGACATAAGCTCACAAATAAGTAGAAAATAGGCGAGTAATCAAGATAATGCCTTCTCTGCTGAACAACAGATGTTAGGCAACATACGGTGAAGGAAAGATGGAGGATTCTGGTGGTAAACTGATTCTTGTAACAGCACATAACAAATCATTTTAAAGTGTGTAAATCAGAGCAACAAATAATTGATCCAATATAACAGTTTTTGAAAAAAAACCTTAGCAGCCTGGTTCCCACTTGAGTTGTCAAAACTTATGCAAATGTACTTACAAGTGAAACTGTGAGGTTGCCATTTTTATTTTCTTCCCTCAAATGGAAAAGGCTTGATTCCTTCAGCACACTGAAATACAAGTTCCTGAAAATCCTAACATCTGTGATCTATGGAGAATATTGAATATGGAGAAAAATACTGGTATGTATCACCATAGAACCATGAAATGTTTCAGGTATTTGGTGTAATACGAGAAAGTTCTTCTGTGTTCATGACGCTAGTTTTAAGTTTATACAATAGCTAAAGGGTATTCTCAAAGAATAAGCCACACTTCCGTTGGCTACAAGTTTGGCAGGGAAATGCAGTTACCATCCAGTTCTTTTGTTAAACAGATATGAGAATGGAGCTGAAATGGAAATTGATGTGGAGAGGTGTTTAAGGTGAAAGATCAACGCCATCTTCTGGCTGTGTTTTGTGACGGTGTGCCTTACTGCACCGTGAGATAAAAATGAGTTTTGACCCTTCCTCCACGTTTCCTGGGAAGCTCAATTATTTTATAGGATTTATGTCTAGTTTGCGGGCTGTCTAAGAAGGACTGGGTATTATATATGTCTGTGTGATGTGACGCAAAAAATAACTCTGATATTTAAATGCTTAAAAGTAATGTGTTTTTCTGACTTGTCTCCCAATTTAGAAGATCCACATTTAGATTCCACAGCTGCTCTCTCAAGACTTCTTTGCAATGAACAGATTCCTAATTTTTATTATGCATAAGTCTATGAATCTTTATGAAAATTAATGGTGTCTTTTTGGCTTTTTTATTAGAAAAAAATGGCACTTATGTAGAAGTGGGTTATTCAGTGTCCAGTGAAAGCAATGATAGACATGCTGTTAATTTTTTCAAGCTTAGAATCAGACTTAGCTTTTAATTTTTTTTTCTTTCCTAGGTGTTTCATATTACATTGCTTGAGTCTGTTCTCCGCTATGATGCAGTTGTCCTTTCCAAGGTGAATTTTCATTGCCACAGTAGTAGAAATGTATAAAATCTAGAAAATTATACGTACTCTGCTCCATCCCCTGATATGCTGTGTTGCACACTAAAAGCATATTCCTTTCAACTAATGAAGGAATTGCAGACTTAAGCCTAACGGAGTCTGTCCATTCTTCATGTATGCAAAACTCTTGTCAGTGGCTTGTTTATACTGGTAAGAATGTATACTGGTAAGT
>NW_009697514.1:95368-105028 GCF_000703405.1 Apaloderma vittatum | reverse complement strand
ATATAAATATCAGATTGAAGCCCTAAGCTGTGGTTTTTATCTTTTTAAAGAAACCCCATCTGTTGGTTTTCCACTCGAGAACATTCAGAAATCCTTGCCTGAAGGGAAAAAAACCCTAAAACTAAAAATGTCATTTCAGTAGTAGGAGATGGGCTTACCTCCCACTGTGTTTTAAATTCAGTACTGCAGTTCTGGCCCTCAAACCCATCTTGTGCATTGACAAGTCTGAGCTGTGATATTGAACTTACACAGGTTTGGGGAGCCAAAACTTTACTTTCTTTAGCATAGCTCAGGGTAGAGCTGAAAAAAAAAATGCCTATAGGGAGCAGTTAGGAAAAAGAGGCAGATAAAAGGAGAAGGGTGCTTAATCTCTATATGAGAACATGAGGTTTTGAAAGTATAAGGAAAAAGTTATCATTCCAGAAAGAAGAAAGTTTCTCCTGTTATTCATGTTAGTGACTGCCGGGGAGAGCATGGAGCGCTCAAGGGTCTCCAAGCTAAGCACTATTTAAATACACAAGAACACAGTCCCATCCTTGGAAAGTTTTCATCTGGGGCTTTTCCTCCTCTGCCTTTTGAAAATATTGCAAGGCTGTGCCTCCTCATTTAATAGCAAGGAATTGCTGTCAGACTAGATAAAGCAAAATGTTTGCTATGCTTACCATCCCTTTCAGAACACATTTTACAATCCGTAACAATAAAGTATAATTTATGCATTTTTATCAAACTCTGCATTATTCTAATAACATCTGCAAAGATCAGATTGCAATATGTTCTGGGAGATATTGTTTTGCTCTGAGTTGATAAAATGTTGTATTTTTCAGTTAAATCTCCTGCCACAATTTCATCTGCAGTTACCAGTAATTTTTTATCTGTTTTGCCAGATCTTGCTTTGAGTAGTAGGACTTTTCAAAGCCAGATGATTTGCAAAACTTTCTGCAGTTGGCTGTGATCATAGATTTTAAGCAGGACAGAACCAAGGACCATGACTCATTTACTGGGCTTCTTTCTTAAAAGGACATATGTAAAAGAGGCATCAAGAAAAACAGTCTTTTCATAAGCTTTTCAAAGCCAACATTTCTGTAAAGTACCCTGAAAAGGATTTCCCACTGAAATATTGACTATCCTCCGTTCTCAGGAGCATTTGCTTCTCTCACAAGGTAAAAGCGGGGACCTGGAGTAACCTCTTGGATCAGCAGTAAATAAGTGCACTCTTCATCCCTGCCCAAATCACTGCTGTACCTCAGCAGTTTCTCACACTTTCACACACCGACAGGATTTCCAGGGCTCTTCCATGACGCATTTGGACAAAAGTTGCCTGTCCTTCTGAGCTTCTGAAGTGGGCTGTGAACAGTGACTGAAGTCAATAATTGTTAGCAAAGTGGCCAGCTCATTCCCATGAAAGAAAGAGATGCTGGTAGTCTGTGGTTCTGCTTGGATGAAACCATCTGGGACTGAAAGCATGCTTGCTCTTGGATCAGTACTTCAGGATTTTCAGCAAAACCGGCACAGAAGACAAAGCTACTTTTGCAATGAAAACCTGCCCAGTGCAAGAAATCGCCTCCCAGTTCCTGAGCAAAATTCATTCTCCTCAGCCTATTTTCCCAGGGAATGCTCAGAACTTAACAGACTCACCCTTTATTTTGGGTTGTCTAGCCTGAACTGCATAGTGAACCTGTCAGGATTTTCCTTCTGATAAGTCAATCAGGACTCTACCAGAACCATAACAAGAGGTCGGCGGCATGCTAGAGTAACAAGATCTTTATGTATTAAAGTAATTGATTCCTGAGAAGTACTGAGGCTTCTTTTCCATGTCTAGAGCTGATTTTTTCTGTTACTCACCTACATATTTAAGCAGGATCCATGCCTTTTATCTCACTGAAAGGACACGTGCTTTTCACTCCGGTCGCACTTCCCTCATTCTCCGTCACTAATCTGACACTGCAGCATCCAAGAACCTAACGTGAGGGACAAGGTGTTGTCTCCAAGCTAGTGTGCATACATCACATTTGCACACTGTAATTAAGGAAGGATTAGCTGGTAGTTTGCACTAGCTACTGAGACAACTGCAGAAAATAAGCTCTTTATTATAGAGGTAGTTAAAACAGCTGCTTTGTTTTATGACTCATACACAAACAAGTATAGGAGTCTTTACTGTTGTAATAGAAACCCTAAGAAGTGTAGAGCTAATGTTATCTTCAAGGAAACTACATTTGGAATTTTTGAACCACTGGAAATAAAAAAATGAGGCATTTTCTTGGTCTTTAAGACATAGGCTCCACATTTCTTTCATTCTTCTAAACTACAAAAATGTACACGTATATATGTTTATAAAGAGGTAATTCCATCTGTGGGTTCTGAGACCTATAAACCAAAGCAACTTTGCTTTCCTTGTTACAAATATTATATGAACAAGTTGTACAACTAGACATAATTGAACACATATATGTGGTTAAGACCATTTAAAACGATTTGGGGCTAGGAAAATATATTTGGAATGTAATGCTCGTATCCAAAAATGTAAAGTTATAATATCCCAATGGTATAAACAAAGAAAGAGTAGGAATTTATATTAGGCGGCATACTACATGAAGGTCTCACAAGCAGAGAGGAGGAGTAGGCTAAGAAGTGGAACAGCACTAGGGGGGCTGAGGTAGAAGATGAGTTCATGAGGTGAAGGCTCTGTATTTCCTAAGCTTATCTAGGGGTGGGTGGAGAAGAGAGTTCTCTTTCAAAGGGGACTTCAGTATTTCAAAATGTATTTGTGTTTTAGCTTTCCATTGGCAAGCAGGTGTTGAAGCTGGCTCTAGGGTTACCTAGCAGGAGCACTAACTGACCCTGCAGAGACACCCACTAGGAGAACACACGGAATTCAAGGGAGAGGGGGAAAATCAAACATATAGACGCATAAACGCTCGTACGCACAGTGCCAATTGTAAATGGCCTCCATTGTTCCTGATCCCATTGCTTTATTCCTACCATAAAAAAAATTATGAGACCCAACTATTCATATAGCATTTCCAGAAATTTAATAGACCATATAGATTAAACTCTGAGGGCCAAGCGCTGGTGTCAGATACACTCAATGAAACTCCATCTGAGAACAGAATTTGGCTCAGATTCAGCAGGCAAATGAAAGTTTTTTTCCACTTTCAGAAGAAGCCCAAGTATGTAAAGTTTATAGGCACTAGTAGGAGAATAAATCAATTTAAGTCCATGTCACACCATTCTTTACAGTTTTGTAACAAGGTGTACTTTGTTAGATTTTAATCTGCATACATTTGAGACAGCAAAGCTCTTCAAAATCATCTTTTAATGGCATCGCAATTTATAGACAGTAACTAATTTCAAACTTCATAGCACTTGGCTTTTATGATTATTTCAAATCATTTAAATGCAAATGAATTTCCAGAGAGAGAAAACATCAAATGCCCTTGAGTGGCAACATGTAATAGAACTGCGAGCAGGAATCACAGTAGGAATTTGAAGCAGTCTGATAGGGTTTGACGGGAGGTCTGTATAAAAGTGTTTGCCTAAATCCAATTTACATTTCATTTCACATTATATTCTATTTACCCATTTTGTCATTTTAATATGACTTATTTACTTAATCCTGTTCTGAAATCCAATCTACTATCAAGACCAAATGTGAAATTCTGGTCAGGATAGGACTTACAGCTCTTTTGCATTTTAGGACAACAGTAATATATTTTCTAAAATAGAGCTAGCTCTCTTTTTCCCCACAGTTAATAACGTTACAGCACCATGCAGCCAAAAACATTTGTGCGTGCCTTAAATAATTACATTTCTTTCAAGCTAAGCAATTGTTTGCCTACTGACAGAGTAATATTTCCTGGGAGGCATTGCTAAGCTACAGTACATACAAAATATTTGGACACAGAGTGCTGAGAAAGATCTGAACTATTTTTGATGTGATTGCACTCAGAAGGATGAGAACCATCCTGAAACTCCCCATTCAGCAGCATCTACAATGAAATACCATGGGTTGTTTTTTTTCCAGCTAGATGGATTTTCAGGAGGCAGTGAGAGTTAGTCCACATCTAGAGCTCCCTATGCTTCGGAATAAGCGCTGCAGGGTGGGACTCAATCACATCTTGTATCTTGGTATCATCCACCCCTCAGTCAACGTCCAGTCTTTATGTTAAGAAATGGACGTGTATTTTTTTTTTCGGTCCATTTGTAACTGCAAAGTAAGCAAATGCAGTCTTCCCTGCGTTAGACAAATACAAATTCTGTGCTAGAAGCTGCAGCAAGCTAAATCACATTATTTAGCATTTGTACATAGGCAGAGGTGATTTTGCAGTTTGCACAGCTTGCAAGCGGATTTGGCCATGTCACGGGCCAGATTTACATATGCAACCAAGATATATGTGTCTATTCTGAGGAAAGGCTAACTCCGATGAAAAGCAGGCCCTAATTTCCCCACACACCCTCTTTCCAGGCCCAATATCTGAATGAAGAGGCAAAACTACATCACAAACTTATTAATCCCAGCAAAGGTGATACATACTACAGTGAAGACCTCATAGTTTGGAGGAGAGGAGAATAGGGGAACAGCATGAGTTTGTGTGTTGCTACTGGCATTTGACTATTTTCTTATTTCCTATAGGTGAACTGCACTACTTAAGACTATCTTAACAAAGTCTAAAGTTTAGACACGAGCTTTTTCCAAAATCTGTATTTTTACAGGTAACAGAAGATGCAAATACCTTCAGATACTAGAAGCTATTCATCATTCTTTGCCACATTTCCAGCAACGTGCATATGGTTTGCAGAAATCCATGAATATTTTCAGTTCTTATCAGATATAAATTACTGATACAGTTGGCAGAAGGTTTGTTGGTGAAAATTTCTATAGTCAAGTAAACCGAGTAAACTGAGATTTGAAGGAAAATATGAGTAAAATATTGTGCTTGGGATGGAGAGATTACTAAAATTGTACTATCCCAGCTGCAGCCAATTTCACAATCAAGATGTCTTTTCTATTGCAAAGGCAATTTTTATATGCCTCCTGCACATAAATGTCACTATTTTGTTTATGTTCCTTTTTCATTTATTTTATTAATTTGGTGTACATTTTCTCTGAAGAGACTTCTAAGGAAGCACGTTTGTCCTCTGTTTTGAGCAAGGGCGATATAACCAAATAAAAGCAATAATACTTTTATCAAAAACTTATCAGCACTGTTCAAACAACTAGGCAGTTCATTAGATTTGAATAAGCTAACTGCTGGGTTAGCTTTGGACCAACAGCTTGCCAGGTTAGATGCTGCCTGATTTTTTTCATTTTTCAAACTTCATGGATGGAGTTACTCAAATAATGACTCATATATCAACTAGTGGTGATCAAACAGTATCAAAACTCTAATAAAGATCAACTAATACATCTCCACAGTCAGGTCCCAGATCTTGTTGACAGATTGCCCCTATTTCATCAGTGTGGGTTTGCTCACAAGCTCTGCCTGGGGAGGTTTCCCTTTGAAGAAAGTGAGGGTAAAATCTAGAGGAATAGTCTCTTCCAGAGGTAACCTCATAAAGCTGGATGGCCAGGCTGCAGAAAGTTTTATTCCCAATTCCCCAGTCTTTCCCCTTGGGAAAACCAAACGCTGTAGACAAAGCCATTATTTGCTGAGGTCACTAAATCATAATTTGCTGAGATCACCAAATCATAATTTGCTGAGATCACCAAATCATAATTTGCTGAGATTTGCAAAGTACAGTGCTCAGTGCAGTAAGGAGATATGTCAGTCCCTTCACCATGAGGTGATGCTGTACAAAGGCCATAAATGACATCTCCTCAAGGACATCTCTGAATCCTGACCTCTGTCTCGGTGGCTTTAAACTGTGCCAGGTCTCCCTCAGTTCGGTGGTGGTGTGTTACTTGTACACCGGGGCCACTCGGGCAACTTCAGTGAAATTGCCCCACGTATTTGATCTGTGCATATAGTCAGGTCTCCTCACAGGTAGGTGAAGTTTCTCAGTGAAGAGCTGAAATCCACTGCAAGAAACTTTCATAACAGTAGAAGATAATCTTAATAAATAAAACAGGCGTAACATAAATCAATCCTGTGTGAATTACAAAGTACAAAATAACCTTTAGACTTTAGGCAATACACTTCATACACTTACAATAGGTTTCAAATCCAAAACACACTAGTGTTAAAATAAGAATTGTTGCTTTTCAGACATCTAATACAGTTCTTCCAAACCTGATGAATGCACTTCTTCTTTTCCCAAGTTTTTAAACACTTCTTACACTGGATAGCTCAGTATCGATAGGTCATTTAATGCACAATGTAACTGCCTTGAACAAGTTCTCTATTTTGAAAGCAAATACTTCATTGCCTTTTACACTACAGGAAAGAGGGGAGAAAACACAACAATAATGCAATTGAACTATGATCTTCAAAAAGTAGCATGGCTGAGGTATGACTTTCTAATTTTATGATTGGACAATCAATAGGAGGACAGAGGGAGATGTGACAGTCCTGTTTCTATCCCACAGGTTAAATATGATGTGATAATAACACAGATTATTGTATATTTTATTAGGGTCAGAAATGACTAAGTGTCCTATCTCACCACAATGTGAGATTGAAAATAAGAGAGAGACTTCCATACAGGACATATACATGTCCCGTATGTATACTACATAACTTACAAAATATTCATTAACATTTCAAACTGACATGAAAATTATTAGCTTGAGAAAAATGTTTGTTGATCTTCATCACAAATATTTCTGCAGTGAAAAGACTACTGAGATTATGAGCATCTCACAAAACAGTTATTCACCTAGGAAAAAAATGACAACATTTAAGAAAATATATTGCATACAAAACCTAGCTCCATGTATAAAGATCTGTGACAACACATACAAAAAATAGGTATTTAGGATAAGAATTAATATTCAGTATCTGGCCAAATATTCAACACTTTCCTCCAATATTATCATCTTTTTAAACATGTTAGGACCTTTTTGCAGGTCAATCACAGTTTTCAGACAAGCTGTAATTTGAATCAGCTCCATTCTGTATCTAATATGGATGTTTCACTGAAAAATAATTAAAACTAACCACACTACTTGCAAATCTTCACCTGTCAGAAACAGACCACTCTTGTGCATGCACATTGCTAATCTAAGGGAAGGAAATGTTGCAGAAAAGACAAAGGAGATGACAAAGTAATTGCCTGCAGTGGGTGATTTGAAGAGCTGTAATAAAGAGGCACTCCTCTGCTCACTCTACCTTCATCTCACCTGAACTCCTCCTATTTGGTGACTCACTTTCATTGCCTACACCAGCCTTTAGGCTAATAATGGAAATAGATAGCTCTCCTGGCAAGCAACAGAGAGCATATCAGAGCTATCGACTATATCTCTACTTTTTCAGCAGCAAGATGGTTCAGTTTGCTCATCAAAAGAGTCCCAGCTTGTTTAATCTCCTTTATCAGTCCTGTTTCCCTCTCAGGCTTGCAAAGGCTCCTGCTCCTTAAATTGCTGCCTCCGTTTAAGCCAACACAGTGCTTATTTCCTCTTTCTACCGAATGATGCTTCAATGCCAAAGAGAAGGAGCATGAGAGAGAAATAATCTTGGCACTCATTCAGGTTGTTGTGGAGAAAAAGAAGGGAAAAAACCCCAGACTGCCAATGGGGATTTCCTCCGTAATAAGCCAGATGGCATCATAGGATGCTTGGGGAGACTGTTTCTGTCTAATTCTCTTCAGTGGCAGAAAGTGCCAAGGCCTGGCTTTTGTGGTAAAACCAGTGACTAGCTATTTTATATTCTTTCTCTTTGCTGTGCATGCTGTCCCCACCTGTCACTAATGCCTTTCTAATGCAGCCAGTGCGCGATACAAGCTCCTTCCCCTTCTTTCTCTCCCTCACTCCTAGGTACCAACTGATATTTCCCTTCTGCCTATATCAGCAACAGGGCTGCAACATTTGCTTTACAACCTAGTGACTTACAAGCTAATTTATTTCTTCAAGTGCAAAATATTTCACATAAAGTGGGGAAAACCAGCTGTGCAATTTCTAAAGGTTGCCATTCTGGTGAGAGACCAGACACAGTGAAATGGGGAGCTGGTGCTCTGTAAAACACAGGCAGCTCAAATGTCAAGAGGGACAATCTACTTGAAATGCTGGCTGGGTTTCCATGGCTTTTCTTAATCTATATTTATATATGTTTCTATAAATTTTTTTTTGTATCTGCACAACTTTGCTGTTTCTGTTTTATTCTGAAGTGTAGGTTTGGTTTCTCTGCATCCCAGATGTATAGGATAGACTGTATATTCCAAAATGATGGAAAACCTTATAGGAAACCTATATGTGATTGCTGGTGGGGTTTTTGTTTCTTAGAGTCAGATCTGTAAGGTGTCTGCCTGCCTTAAGGGAGTATAGATCCAGTGTATGGACTAAATTGCTTTTCCTCTCCAGAAGCAGTCCTGTCTTGTATTCAGCATGGAACAGTTAGATGTTTTAAACTCACCTTTTGCTCAGAGCATAGTAGCACTTTCCCACTACTTTTTGAAGCTGCTTCTTCCTTTTTGACAAGGCTCTTTGTCTCTAAGTAGTCATCATGTGCAGATATCACTGCAGCAGAGTAACGAAAGACATCCCTGAGTATCGTTTCATATAGGCAATAAAGCTGCTAATGGCTGCTGTAGCAAAGGCACTTACAAGCCTTTGCATGCAGCGTGCCAGTAGGAAGACGCAGAGCTAATGCAGTGACGTAGGTTGAGATACAGACAGCTGCTAGTCTGCAAAAGCAGGACTACAAGAGTCATAAGAATTACAAGATTTATAATTTGGTAAACGATGTGATCATATAATGTCAACTAGGATAATCTAAAAGCAATAAGAAGCTATTTTCTTTACCTAGGTATAAAATAGCAGAAACAAGGCTTACAAGGTTTATCTAAGGTGTAATATGGCATGACTTCTTGAAAATAAAGCCATGCAGATAGCTGTTTCATGAAGCTGATAAATGTCTCAAGATATAAATGTTGGGGTTTTTTTATAAAGAAAAGTCTGAGGACTGGCAACTGGGAAGGGAAGACAATCTCCCCTTTCTCTCTTCAGCAGCTTTCCATGCCTCTGAGAGCAGGACAGAAATCAGAACCTGAACCTTTGTGAGCCTGGTCCCAAAGCATCCTGGGAAGACCATGGAGAGCATCCCTTCAGCCTGCAGGTGGGACTGGGGGCACAGCTTCATCACAGAACATCATAGAACGGCCTAGGCTGGAAGGGACCTTAGAGATCATTTAATCCAACCTCCCTGTTGGGACACCTCTCAACCAGATCAGGCAACACATGGGGACCGAATGGGGATCGAACCCACGACCTTGGTGTTATCAGCACCACGCTCTAACTGAATGAGCTAACCAACTCCCAGAGAGGGTCTCTTGGCAGCACTCAGCAGGGCAGGATGGCCCACAAAGGAGCTGGATGCTGCCTCATGCAGTAGAGCATGGTGAAGGGCTCCCCATTGACTGGCCCACTGGCTGGCCCCTTAGGGACAGAGACCAAACAACTCGCTGGTTCCCCACATGGCCCCTGCTCCCTCAGCACTATTTTTCTCTGCTCCTGCCATGTTATTTGCTGATGTGGATGCAGCCACACACCCTGCTGCAGTGCCCAGGCTC
>NW_009697514.1:80363-95326 GCF_000703405.1 Apaloderma vittatum | reverse complement strand
CGCTCTCCAGGGCCAGGCTGAGCGGTAAAGCTGGTTTCCTTGACACTGCTCTGTCTAATGCTGGAAGAGAGACTGGCCAGGCAGAGCTGATGGAGCCTAAAGATAGCTTAACACCAGCTTTTGCTGAACTCCTCCCTCAGGTACGAAAAGCATCAACTAAAAATCTGAGCCAGTGTGTTGAAAAAGGCAACAACAACAAACTCTTTTTTTTTTTTCACTCTCAGCTGTGTGTTGGGTGTTGTTTGGTGTTCACGACCATGTCACCACTCAGTGCAGATCCCTTAACTCCACAGTCAGTGATGCCTGATGTGGTCCCAATGGTGGGTCTCAGCTGGTGCTGCCAGAAGCCTCTGCCTGTCCCTGCAGGGGCTTTCATAGAAAGATATAGAATTGTATAAAATCACATAGAATCATACAGAATTATAGAATGGTTTAGGATGGAATGGACCTTTTAAGGTCATCTATTTCCACCCCCCTCCTCCAGTATATCAGGTTGTTCAAAGCCCCATCCAATCTGGCCTTGAATACCTCCACATAGGTGACATCCACAAATTCTGGACAACTTCTTCCAATGTCTCATCACCCTCATAGTAAAGAATTTCTTCCTATTATCTAGGAAGAAATTCCTGGGCTGCAGGTGACCGCATTAAGTGCCTTGGGACAACACCCAAGGGCAAGAAAAAGGAAACCTTCCCCTCTCCACCAATTCTTAAACCCAGTGTAGAACATACCAGACAGACCTAACTTTGAGAAAGATGTTTATTTCCATTCTGGTGAGCTTTAACTTAAAAAGCAAAGTTGGAATTTGTCTTATCCCATGTTTACTTGGGTTAGGAGTTACAGAGGTGAGCTTGGCAGACTCCAGCAGAATAACATTTGTCCATTTTCACAGAGTATTGGTTAATTAGGTAATGAAAGGTATAGTTTATAATCAGGGTAAAGGGATAGCTATATACTGGTAAATTAGTGAGATACCCCTGGGATATTAGTAGAGTAAGATGCTAGTATTGTGTTCGTTTAAGAAAGCTGTATGTTTCAGCTCCAAAATGATCCTTTTCTAACAGCGGGAAAGTTCGTGTTGTCAATTTCATAAGATAATATCTATTTTCAATGTATATAAATTTCAGTAATGTCCCTATACTGAACATATTGAACAGCTATGAATCTTTCTGTACTGCAGGCATTTGTGCATCTTTCTCTATAAAAAACAATGCTGATTCGGGGGACTGCAACAAATAAACATGAAAGAAAGCCTTATGTTGTGGGAGTTTTGCATTTCAACTGCGTGATTATAAAAGTAGGCTTTCAGGAAATTTGGAAGTATAATGTCTCTGAGGAAAAAGAAACCTTTTGTGTAATACAGGATTTTTAAAAATTAGTATAAATGGTATGGTCTACCCTTTGATTGTATTTCTGAATTGGGCTTGCCTATCGGTATCTATCCATTAAAGGGTATTCAGTAGAGTTCTGATCTTAATAGCCAGATACCTGTGAAATACAAAGTGTCTAACAGAAGCTCTAATGCAGTGAGGGGAAGGAGCTCAGGTTGAAGCTGCAGTATCACAGTTTTTAAACTGCACCCTCAGTGCTCTGACAACGCACAGAATTTTGATGTGTGAAAATAGTACCATGAGGCCGCTTATCAACATGATCACTATGCCAATGGAAGTTTAGAAAACTTCAAAGCAGGCTGATAAACTTCTATAAAAGTGTTGCCAGCCCATAATCAGATGGCCGAGAGCTCCCAGTTGCACCAAAGATAAAAACTGATAATATTAATTTGTCCTCATTTGAACCGTGCAGTCCTACTGAAATCAGCAATACCCGTATGTATTAATATCAGTCTCTTGTCTGCAAGGGCTGTTTTTCTGCCAGTCCACAGATTTAGGGATTTTCTTCATTTCCGTTCCAAGGAGTGAAAATGAAAAGAGCAGAACATAAAACAAAAATTCAGAGGACTCCATGCCATTTAGATTGAAGTTATTTTCCTTTGGCAAGCCAAACCCTGCCTTTGGCCTTTATGTGACTTTCTCAAAGTCATAGTCTACAGTTTTCTTCTCTAAAATTCAAAGGCAGTGCCTACTGTTGAGATATCATGCTCATACCCAGTTGCTTCTAAAGCAACTCTGCAAAATATACTCTATAATTTTTCCAAATTTGGAAACTGTTTTATGAGTTGCTCCCACCAGGAAGGATCCAAATCAAAACCCTCCTCTCACCTCAATTTTGCGTTTTTCCTTCTCCGTGGCTGTTTCACTAGGGCAGGCAGCTGCAAGCCCCAAAACATGGACATTTAATGTAGTTGCGTTTGTCTTTTTTTAAGCTGGAAAGGTTTTACACCATAGGAGAGCTAATTAAAGTTATTTTGTGGCAAAAAAAGGATGTCATAGAGACATCCAATTTAACTGAGGGATGAGAAAACATTCCTTTATAGAGAAACTAACAATAAGATGCAAAAGTTTTTTGTAATTTTATCTGGTTCATTTTTCCATACCTCTGATTTATTAAATTAAAGGCCATAAAGCCCCTCTTTGCCAGCTTTGCTCATCTTAGCTGATTAATGTAATCACCATCTGTGTTTAACTGGTACATTATTTTTTTTCTTTTTTCTTTTTTTTTCTTTTTGTTTTTTTTTGCTTTTTTCCCTCCTTTTTTTTTTTAATGGAAATTTTTTTCAGAAAACCCTTCACCTTGACAACAGGGCACCTGGGAATGAAGAATCCATCTTCATCCTCAGCAGGTTGCTCCTGACCATTCTCTGGTAGAAGTGCATGCCCTTCTCCCACCTTTCACACCCAGCTGAGTAGAGGTGGATCTCTGTGACAGGCAGGACTTGAAAGGTGATAAGGCAACAGACCATTGCACAGCACCTGTCCTCCATCACTTGGGGATGGGACTGGGACTCATTTGACCCGGCACAGCATTGTGCACATGCAGTTCCTGCTCCTCCTGCCCTAACTTAGGGATGAAGATAATGCCACAGCATCAGACAGCTGCCACGGCAGACCCTGCAGTTTCTATAAGCCCAATGTAGCAGTTTAATTTTTATAGTTGTTTACTTAAAGGCTTCATTTTTAATAACTCTGAGAGTAGGATCAAAGCAAAGCAATAGAGCCTCTAGCATTTTCTCCTGCTTCCTTTCTCTACTGGTATAAAGAGATGAAGAAGGCATTTCCGCAAAGTCACGATTCGAGTATAAAAATAAAATTTACATTTATCATACTTGGATGCAGCCAAGGAAATCTGACCTCATGGTACAAGCTCTAAGAAAGCTCAAGAGGGAGAAATTGAAATAATTAGTAGCAATTACTACTAAAATTATGGTACTGAATAGGACAGTGCCTAATAATGAGAGGTGACAACTCCCAAATCGTCCTTCTGCATGCTCATTTGTCTTCTTAGTACTGTAGCTGTTTGTGTGGTCCTCCTGCAGAGCAGGAGCTCCAGCACCACTTTCCTTTCCCTTTTATAAGAAGTTCACAATAAATAAGGGTTAAACATTTTCAGAGCAGCAGTTTGTGCCTTCTGAGGGCTAGAAATAATACGGGCTTTTCTTTTAGTCACTGTAACAGCAACTGCATCTGACCTTCATTGTCTTTCAGTTCATCATGTTACAATGGAACATGGCTAAGAAATAAGGAAAACTGAGTTAATTCAGATTTTCACCCAACTAAATGGAACCAGAATCCAATTTTCCCCTCCTCTTCAGGGGTGTAGGGTCTGTGCACACTAGGAAGGCATATCAGTGGATTTTACTGATAGAGTTAATTTGAGATACTAACGGAGCTAATACAGATATGCCAACAAGAAACCCTTTTAATGTCATCACTCTATAAAAACGCATGCACAACTGTAGTATCCACGTAAGTAATTTTATCAAACTAGCCATCCTGATAAAACTAAGAGATGTATTTTTGGGTCTTAGAACTTGAAATTTAGGAAGGCCTCAGGAGGTCACCTACAGCAACTGTCTGCTCTAATACATTTCTACAGATGTATGGTAAGTTGAATTCCTAAAATTGCAATTTGTAATATTGATCTGAAAGCAAATCAGCACAAATGCATTTTGCTACTTCAAAATTCTCAATCAAAAAAAAGGCATTTTGGGTCAACTCTTTTCCCCTTAATCAAAATGTTTTCTTTCAGCACAAATATGAAAGTAAACTTCAGAAAGTAACATTAAAATGATAAATTGCATTATTCTATTCCAGAAATTTTATAATGCAGTATATCAAGTCTATTTAAGCCGTTTTTCACAGCTGGATCTCATTCAAATCAATATTGTCTTGAAGGATGTTCTGATTTAAACATCACAGCATTTTCCAGAGGACAAGTATTAAAAAAAAGTGTCGACCATATTAATTATTTCTTGCTTTAGCTAAAAGTAGGCACAGCATTATAAAAACCACAAGAGCATAGTACATTATGTTGTTTATAACCCAAAGGTAACAACAAAATTAAAAAATAATCTAGAAAAACAATGCAAGCTATTCTCAGGCAAATTAACTAGCTGATATGGTCTAGACAAAGAGCAAACTTCCGCCCTTTCTTTAGGGGACAGACAGAAGTCCTCCTACAGATCCATACGTGCCACTTAAATCACCCCTCTCCTGGAGGCTACAGCCTCCACCAGAGAGCTGGCAGATCAGTCTTTTAGAGCACTCTAATTTACTTCAGGAGAAATCAATTAAGACACCTTAAGTGACTTTAACTGGGAAATTGTTGGGGACAGTAATCACCACTGCAGACAGTGATGAGTACAGAAGAACAGCAGCTTCTTGCACCGACACATTTGTCCCAAAGTGGGCATCTCTCCATTGCTTCAAAATCTGCCCAAGTCGACAAGATTTCTAGACTTTAAACAGTAGAACCTAACCCTTGTTCAATCTTTGGCTAGGAAATAATTCTTATAGCATTCCTTTATCACTCATTTCCCTATATAATATATTTTTTGTTGTCTGAGCACTCTTGTGGTTGAGTAACCTAGACTGAAAGAGAATGTCTTGATGAAGTCACTGTTGCGTGTCTGAATCAGTACTACAGAAAACAAATGTCACTCTGCTTCTGCCACTTCAGTACCACTCCAAAGGTCAGTAATTCCTTGAGAAGCTGCCATAAATAGCCTGCGTCTCATACAGAAATGTTCTGCCAAAATTTTAACTGAGTTGCCTTATATTTTCACCTTCAGTCATCAATACTTTTTGATAATCCTTTGCTAGAACACACTTTCCTTCTTAATGCCTTATTAATTCCATGGCTACGCCTCTTCCCACATTCTCGCAGTAACTGCAGGACTCCCACTCAAGTTTCACTGAAATCAAGAAATGTTTTCCACCGCAGCTAGACGGGAAACTCTCTTTATAGCGATGTAGCCCCCATTGACAGAGCTGTGCTTCTGCCTGTTCCTCCCCAAAAGTTAAATTACACCAGCAAAGACATTTGTCTGTGTTAGTTTAAACTGGATCCACACTGGTGCTTTTGCCAGTACCGAAATGCTGCAGGGGAAAAAAAAATATATCCAAACCCAGCAGTTCAATATGAACAGAGGTTTCTGCTGTGAGATATGGCCTCAGTTAAGCAGCAGCTTAATCTCTGCTCCTCTCACACAGGCACCCTTGGTGACAAACACAAAAAAATTCTCCTATGAGCACTAATACAAATAGGCCATCTTGTAGTACCATTTGCTACACACAACAGCCTGTGCATGTGAGGAAATTAATAATCTCACGAAAGAGAAGGCCGATCCTTTTGCATATATACCAGCTGAACTACCTATTTTAACAGAAAGTGCGTGCACTTGTGTGTGTAAGAAACAGGGAGACAGAAAGCACAAGGGAGAAAATATTGTGTCTTCAACGTTCTACGATTCTATGATTCTATGATTCTATGATTCTATGATGCTATGATTTTATGATTCAAGCCTTACTGCCTTACTATGCTGGAATCAGCTGGACACATTCCAGCTGGAGAAACCTCCTTCATCTGCTGCCTGGTGGAACTGCCACAGAAGTAAATAAATACCAAAGGGTTGTCTTCTGCATATCGGTGCTTGCTGACCTCTGTGGGTAAATATGACTCTACCACAGCCAGCACAAGCCTCCAAAGATTATGGAGGATGTTTTCAAAGAAACAAAATGAGCACAGTAATCCTAACAAACACTGGAAAACATTACTGGGCAGCACAGTAAACACTGAGCCAGAATGAGTGAAGGGTTTTGCTTTAGGGAAAATGTGAGCAAAAGAAAAGGCAGATGAAAGCAGCCATTCAGAAACTACATAATCAGATGTAGACATATCTTCAGAATATAATAAAACAAGGACATTAATCCCATATCCTGCCCCTTGCTCAACCAAAAGTGAACCCTGTTGGTTCAGAAATACAAAGGCTTAGAAGGAATTAGAGGATTTCACTGAATGGGCCAGGTATTTAAGAACAAATAAATATCCTTAAAAAAATCATTGAAGATGTTTCTTTGAAATATTTTGTACAGTCTTTTCATGCTTGCAAAAACAAAAAACAACCCACTGGAAATAATCTAGGGGATAAAGTTCATAACATAAACACTAAAAAGTATGTTACCCAAGGAATGAATACAGTAATTATATAAAACCTGTTATGGTACTTAATAATGTGTAGCCTACCTGGAATCGATAGGACTAATTCAGCAGGCAGAGAGTAAAAACTGTACTTTAATTTCTTACTTAAATCAAAAGGCTCATTTTTTGTAGGATTTTAAAGGTCCTTGTAATCTTCAGACTTACCCTTGAATTCATTTCATTTTCTTCTGCTACTGAGAAAAATCTTTTCTTCAAATTGGCAGCTTTGAACTGTGGCCTCGGTGAATGATTGTAGCATCTTAAAGCCTGCAATGAAAACAGCAACACTTTATGCAAAACAAAATAGAAGTAACAAGTAAATATGTAGTTTCTACTGTCATACTGCCTACCCCTTACTAAAGGCCCTTTTCCACACCCTTCATCTTCATCCCACAATTACTTAATGTGTTTTCTTCTTGTTTCTCTTTCTTCCAGGAATTTGGTTAAGGTACAAGGTGCCTTTTGGGACAACAAGATCACAGCAGAAAGATTTGCACTCATTTCTCGAAATGACTGAGCCTATATTAAAAATATCCTCACATGCATCTCTCCAGTCTATATTTCTATCCCTTTCTGTTCTGGTTTCCCTACTGAAGGTGATTAAGGTACTGGAAAAATTAGCTGAACAAATGTAAAAGGTTGAATGTTCTTATGAGCCCATCCCAGCATTCAGCTTCAGTATCTGAGTTTTGCTGACTTGGATTTGCCAATTGGGAGGCTAACTTGAAACTTTTCAGCTAGTGTTTAGTCACAGGTAAGACTTCTATTCAGTCGAGTCAACTCTCACTCACCAAAATATGGGCTATAATTAGAAAGCAGCAGAGACATTTTTTATTCAGCTTCAACTTCTCTGAGCCAGGCAGGTAAGTCCTCTGTGTAATACAGTGAGTACTTTAGCACAGCATCTACAGCTCTACTGCAGCTGTCAGCCAGTAGAAAAAGGTAAAATATATCTGAAATCTCACCTTCAAGAGGCTCCTGATAGACATGACATCACCGACTTTTTCCTACTTTAGATATTTTTGTGTTTCTTTGTACAGATAGAACACGGTGGCAATTCTGTGCTACTTCCAGAAGAAAAATGATCCAAACTGGTGACCTAGCTAAGTAATGAAAGTAGCCACTGAGGATGCTGAAGACCTATTTCCTACCTCAAATTTTTTTCATGTATTGCATAAAGAAGCCTTGGAGTAGGGAGAAAACCTATGTCTCCCTTCACCTAAGCAAATGCTAGTCTTATTGTGCAAGAAAGTCTTGTCAGGACTTGTTTTCTTTCTGGTTCGATAACTGCCGAATTCTTCCTTTGAGCAGTGGCATACCTTCAAAAGGAGGTGTAGACAGTGCCTGCACTTCAGATTTGCCCGTAGATCTAACGCTCTTGAGGTGGTAGGAGCATCAAGTCTGTGCAGACATTGCTGACATTTCCCCGACTCATATAAGTGCTTCTGAGAACCCAGCCTCAGCTCTTGAAAATTGACCCAGAGATCATTAGGGAGCCAGCAAAGCGTCTGGTCCATGGACTGGTGTTTTCCGAGAACTGCTGCAAAGGAAGCAGGCGGCTGCATCTGCCAGCTGCAGCTTTTCCAGATCCTGCTTTCAAGCCAGGATGAATGTTGTTGCAATAATTGAGTATGCAGGCAGCAGAGACATCTGACAGGGACAGGTCCTAACTGGAAATGATGGGATGCATTTCTTTTTGCAGGTAGGGGATCCAGTGTCAGGTGGGCTTACAGGCAATCTCATCTCTTACAGTCTCCTTTGAAGTGCAATGCAGTTAATATTGCAAATAAACTAGGATTCCGGTTGCACAGCAAGAGGAATGTGTCCAACTGGCAGGGAAAATAAATACTTCTCTGAACAGGCAGTAATCAGTTAACATTACTCTAAAACAAACATTGAGAAAGCACAGCACTTTAGCAATTAAAGGTCCAAATTTGCAAAATTAATTAGTGTTTCCCACAGCATAGCACTCTGCTTATGAACAGCTCTATTGTAAATGTATGATGCTCTAATATGAAAAGAGAGCATTCTTATGTTAATTATCTAATTAACTAATCTGGGCACAATTAGCAGCTGAAACAGCACAGCATTACACTCTCTTCCTTCTTCCCTTCCGGATTCAAGATTGCCTTTAAATAAGTACTAAGTGGCAGGGGACCCTGGTGATAGAGCTTGCTACCATGTTAACCAGACCTCAGTGCCAGCAGCAGTTCCAATGAATGGGCACTGAAGCTGGAGAGGCACAAATATCTTTGGCACATTATTTAGGAGAGGTAGAGTCTGCTATTTAGTCTCACCCTTAAGGTTAGCCTGCCCTCCAGGGAAGCCATCCTTGTCACTTCACAGAAAGTCAGCATGAAATGCTCAAGAATACAGTAGTCTCTTTCTTTGCCCCTTTGGAAACCCAACGCCATTTAACGAGACCTCCCTGACACCAGTATTTACCAAAGGATGGCTCAGTGGCTATTTCAGAGGTCTGAAAATAGAGTCTTACTCATTTCTACTTTTCTGACAGGATAGCTATTGAGTTCACTAAATTTTACTGTGTCATGAAGAAAAGAACTAGAGAAACTGCATGCAGATCTCAGACAAAAACATACCAGAGAGAAGCACATATGCTGAAAACAGCCTAAATGAGCCTCAAAGGATGTCTTAGACAACGTTTCAGAGTCCTGCCTCACCTTCCATTACAATGATCCTAAAACAAGGGCAGAAATATAAAGTAAAATACTCATTTCAACATTTCCACACTTGTACATTTCTACATCTGCTTTACATGGCAATTTTTATTTAGGAAATTGATTTTGTGTTCAGTAATTAAAAAAATTAAAGAGAAGGTTCCGTACTGAGTTGTACAAATGTTGATCAATCTAAAACATTTTAAGCTTTACCTGTCCTTTGGGTGTTTTTCTTTTAGGGTCCTGTTTGTTTGCTAATTCATTTTTAGTATAGGTTGGTGGATTTTCCATTAAAAGAGTTTGGCTAGATCTACTGTAATATTCCTGCTCTCTCACTTTTTCAGTGCTTTCCATGGGGAGGTGTAGTCACACACGTTTGCCTATGTGGTGCAGGGTTGGTTTTGAGACGGTGCTGATTTTGAGACAATGCATTATAGAGTTACAAAATTATTTATGTTGGAAAGAATCAGAGTATGTAATCTAATTCAACATTAGCAAGACTGACTAGATCAGCTTACACACAATTTGTCCTACTGAATTCTGAGCATAACCAAGGATGGAGACTCCAGCACCTCACCAGGCAATTTGTTGCACCTTGTACTGCTCTTACAGTGAAAAGAAATTCTTAACAGCTGACTGGAATTTCCTGTCTTCCAAGTTGTGTCTGTGGCCTTTTGTCCTTTCACTGTGCATCTCTCATAAGAGTCTGGATTCATCATCTTCTCAAAAGCTTTCCAACAGGTAGCTGCAGACAGCAATGAGACCTCCCTTCAGCTGTCCCTTCTCCAGGCTAAAATAAACCATCTGCCTCAGCATCTCCTCCACCGCTTGCTCCAGCCCCCAACCACATTCGTGGCCCCTCCATTGGGCTTACTCCAGGTGGTTGATGTCTTTCTTCTGCTGAGAAACACAAAACTGGACACCTGACATCTGACCAGTGCTGAGTCACAGGGAATGACCCCTTCCTACAGCCTGCTGGCTGCACTTTTGTCAGCACAGCTTCACAGTCTCCCTGGTTTGGAAGGTTACAATACAGTACTCTGATGGACAGGTTATGAGAAACCTGACCTAATACTGAGGTTAGCCTATCTTTCACAAAGTAAGGGTGTTACAGGTCATCTCCTACTGTCCCTCCATCCTAGATTAGCACGAAGGTCTGTGCAGCTACTTGGTGGGCTGCAGTCATGGGCACCCACCTCCAACAAAGGATCCAGTTTCCACACACAAAAGCTCTAAGTGTGTATCTGTTTGGACAAGCACAGGCTTTACCTAGAGTATGAGCCCTCCAGACTGATTCCAGGGGCCATGGCATATGCCAGGTGAATAAATCCTACAGAGAGAAAGAATGAATCATCTCAGCACCAGCATTGCACTATGAAACTCTAACACTGACAGCCAAAAACTGTCTTGTACATCATCAGGTCCAAAAAGAGGCACTTGCATTTGTCCATACTCATCTGAGTAGATATAATCAGGGCCTGAGACCATGAACATAATATTTACAACACAGGAAAAAAAAAACCCTAAACAAGAAAAGAAAAAAAATAGAGATGACTATTCACAGACACCATCACTAAGTCAGATATCCTCTGGCACTAATTGTGTAAGTCAGGTCTTATTTAAAACTCTCTCTTAGTCCATATGTTAATTTGTTTGCAGAGGTAAACTCTGGGAACAATGTGCTTCTGGCATAAGAGCTAACCTAGGAAAGCACTTACTGAATTATATTTCCTTGTGGAATGAGGCTGACTCTTCCAGGACCTTGAAAATTAGTGCTGGGCACCTTTTTTTACTTCATTAATAACTTTTGCCAAAAAGAACCATCATCCTTGGCTCTTAAACAATGACTTGTGAATTAGCCACACAAATCATTGCATCTAATAACCTCTATAAGGCAAAAAAAAAAAAAGAAACTACTTCAACAACCACATAAATTCCACCATATCACCATATCTGACTGATAGGATGACAAAGAGAACTGCCTGTCTTTTCTGTATGGATAAATGCACATACTTAATATATGTTACTAGATGTCGCGACATTTCCATGTGGTTTTTTTAAGCCTTGAATGGTTTGTATAAATCCATAAGAACTCTTCTGAAACTCTCCTGCTGTCTCTGGATACCTTCATTACACTAAAAGCAAAATATTTAGGGCTGTAGATCCTTTTCTTACAAGCCATAACAAGCCTAGATACCTACCAGTCCTCCAGTCAAATGCAGAAGTCAAAGCAACCTCCTGTTCAAGCTCTGCAAAGAAACCATCACCTCAGATACCGGCTTTTGTACAACACAACAGGGCCCAAATGTCCACTGTGGCCTCCAAAAACCATGTGAGTAACTGTCCTACTTACACTTAAGAAATAGCTGTACCAGGAATCCTGCAGAATGCTTCATAAAATGACTTTATTTCAGGAAAATTCTCACCTCTTTTAGGGAATACACAGCCACAGGTGCTTTAAGGGCACAAAACTCAAATTTCAGTCATGTGTACAAGAATTTGCCAAACCGAGTTTTCAAGCTAGAGTCACTAGCATACAGTTGTATGCCTCAGTACAGATTTTACTACTGTACAGAGCCTCTTGAGTTCCATTAAGGAATTACAAGGACACCAGGGCTTCCAGGAAGACATCTGTTTACAGATAGAAAGCCCGATTTTTTTCTGGAAACAGGCATTTCAAAATTTCTTCCTTATCCACACACTTATGGAAAATATGTAGAAAAACAGCACGCTGTGACTTATATTACAAATTGCTATTAAGCAACAATGTCTGAATTTTGTTATGCTGAGTGCAAACTTTTATCATCAAGCCAGAGGAAAAAATATTTATCAGATATGCATAAGAGAGATCCGTGACCTGCTTATGTATATCCCACTGGCTGGAAAAAACCTACACCATGCGACGTTAATCAGACACATGATTTTCTGGTTTATTTCTTGAACATGAGTCTTGATGTTTTTTTGGTAAAGATCTTCTTGGTGAAATAAGTCATGAAAGTACTGAAATCCATTCTCTTTTGGGACATCTAAGTGAGTGTTTCCAAATTCCTTACATTAACACATCAATAGAATTTGTTACAAATATTACTAGTTTGTGCCAGAAAATTTATAACAAGATGCTGGCCAGCTACCAAACCACTAACCCTCTAGGACTGGCTTAGGGACAATTCAGTATGTTATTTAATGAAAGAGACTATATGGCCGAGGAAGGCCTGGAAGACTTATTTCACAACGTGGCTTGCTTACTCAGTGATCTTGCTTGGCAGCTGCTTGTGCAGAGAGGGACCCCACCCAGGCCAGCTATGCTGAGACCAGACTATCATCTGACTCTCCTATTTGGCTCATATTGCCACAAATTGCATTCAGACTCTCTATTTTAAAATAAAGGCAAATGATGTGCACAGACATCACCCTTTATTTAGGACGGAGCATTGATGCCCTGCTCTGATTCAGCAAGCAATTATAAAGCACAGGAGCTGCATTTTAGTAGCAAAGCTGAACTCTCGTTAACGCTCACTGATTCTTCATTTTAAAGTTTGAGTTTTTCTCTTTTTTCTAAGAGGAAGATCAATACCATACTTTCCTCCCCCATACTGTCTTTCATCCTAAAATACTTTCCAGTTTAAAGAGATCTGTTTACAGTAATTTTTTTTCAATCTGTTCCTGAGCCATGGGAATACATAAGCACTGTGGTGTAATGTGGAGAGCATCACTGCTTTTTAACTGAAGCTGAGAAGCAGAGAATATTGCCTTTACCTGGAACTACTAAGGTAATTAAAATAGCTAGAGCAACAGGTTAATTAAAAATCCCTCTCTGACATAGGATTGTTACTTAATCTAAATGATGATGTCCTTCCTTTAAGATCATCCATATAAAACAGTTTTTTGTATAAAAAGGCACTGGTACTTTTCACATTAAAAAAACCACCATAAAATAAAAAACTGTTCAGTGCTTCTGGACCCAAAGGAGTTGTTGGTGCATGTCAACTCTGTGTGCAAGCTAACAGATGTGTATCTGTAAAACTCAGTTTCTAGAAATGATTACTTCCCCTACCGAGCCCCCAAATGCTCCTCTTTGAATTAAGGTTACAGCTGAGTTAGTTTTAGGGTTATCTTACAGCACAGAGCAGTATCAAGGACTCAAAGAGCACATGGAATGACAGAATCATAGCGTAGTTTGGGTTGGAAAGGACCTTCACAGGTCATCTAGTTCAACCCCCTGCAGTGAGCAGGGACATCTTCAACCAAACTGTTCTTGAGTGTGCCTTGAGGGATGGATCTTCTACCACCTCTGGGCAACCTGTTCCACTGTTTCAACACTCTCATTAAAAAGAAAATTCTTCCGTAAATCTAGACTAAATCTATCCCCTTTCATAGGTTTCCTTTAAGTACTGGAAGGCCACAATAAGATCTCCCCGGAGCCTTCTCTTATCCAGGCTGAAAAACCCCAACACTCTCAGCCTGTCCTCATAGGGGAGGTGCTGCAGTTCTCTAATCACAGCACAGTGGACTATTATTGATGAGTTTTCACATAATCACTATGAAGAAGCTCTGCTTCTGCTCTTTTCCTCTTCCCTTTGAGGAACGATGTCCCTTTAGCTTCTCCAAGGTTTCACGACACTTTCAAAAACTATCATCCTATTGTTTTTCCTTTAATGTCTGCCACATTGCTTATGCTTTCCTGTCTGGCAAGAGGTGCAAGCCTAACAAAGACTTTCTAGAAATCTCCTTTGGATTTGAGCAAAATGACTCCCAAGACCTCAAGGTACCCAGCATTTACAATGTGGCAGCCTTCAGCAGACAGAAGGAGTACAGCTCTCCTCCTCTAGTAATCCACATTCAGAGTAGCTGCCTGCCTCTTTTCTCTCCCCAGCTATATCAAATTCACTGTTATTCTTGTAGTTTAGATAGTACTGGAATTTATAGAACACGTGTTCTCCAGAAATGTTCACCACTAAACCTTTTTTGTCGCTATTTTACTAATTAAAACTGGTACAAGAGATTAAGCCATCCATGGGTTTGTGTTCTGTTTTACTGGGGTTTAAGTCACACGTTGATATTAACCTTTGGGAACCAAAATGTGGCAATAAGCAAGACAATATATTTCAGCTCATCTTCGAGCTTCAAGTCCTAGTGCCCAGCTGGACAGGGTAATACCTCTGAGGGAATGAGAGAAGCCTCATAAATGCTGCTCTCACCCTGTCTAATCTCCACCACTGAAATTTTTCTCTGTTCTGGCAGCCATGGGAGGACAGCAGTATTTATATCAGAAAAAACGTGGAGATCAGATAGAGTGGAATGGAAAGAGTCAAAAGGTAATGGCTGCTTTGCATGGTGATGACTGATTTATTAATCCTCTTCCTCATCCTTGGGCAATGGTCAACTAAACCACTGCAACCAGATAAATTTGTGTAGTCACGCTAGAACTACAGAAAAGGCTGTCTTTTTCTCCTTGCAGAGTTGCCCAATCCCCTCAGCTCAGGTGATGCCACTTTTACCCTGAAATGTGAGAAGCTCTTTATATCTGTTTGTACTATGATATGAACATGCATATACCCTGGTCAAATAGTCCTTCCCCATTGTATAGTTAAAATCCACTGTTTTCCCAAAAAGATAGGAAGAGTTTGAAAACATTCTTCTAGTATGAATTCATCAGTCCTGTACTTCCTCCTGATATTTTGATCATGA